>NC_052053.1:35671492-35971492 GCF_903992535.2 Arvicola amphibius | reverse complement strand
AGGTGACAGAGATGTATGGATGGACATTGGTGTGATACAGAAGCACTGTGTTTCCACAGAGAAAAATATAGCTTTAAATTATGTCATATGGTCCTATCAATGAATTAAACAAAATGGTCAAAAGCCACCATAATGTAATGTATTTCATTAGGTCTCAGCCGAGACCTCAGAGCCTGGTACAAAGCAGTTAGAGGCTCCAGTCTCCCTTATTGACCCCTTCTGCCCCATCTTCCCTTCTTTATCCATTCACACACACATGCACGTGCTTTCCTGTGGTGTATATTTTCACACAGAACCTTCTACCTTATAGCTCATAAAGTGATGGGATAGTTACAATTTGCCTCTGGTGTTAGCATTTGCTGTAGTTATTTCTGGCACTGGGCAACACATGTTTTTAATAAACTTGTAAAAACAGTGTAGATCTAGTTGTAAATATGTTTTGCTTGGTAATGTAGGCTTAACATAATGATTAGATTGACAGTTGTTGGGCTTTTATACCCTAAAACATTATCATGCAATATAACAAAAAATAGATATAACAATGAAGCCCAGGGCAGTGTCATGATAGCAATGTACTGATAACCAGCTTTTGACAATGGCTGCTTCTCAGTTAAACATGCTGCTGCTTTCCTTGTCTGCAGCACTACATGTGTTGTGTAGTCTCTTGGAAATACCCATCTCTGTGTGAAGTAGCCTGTATCTGTAATTAGAACCAAGGCACATAGGAAGACAGTCAATATTGTAGCAAGCAGCTTAAAAATGAAATAAATGTTCAAGTTACTGGTACCAAATTTGGAAGAATTACTACCTAAGTCCATGTTTACTTTAATTCTCATTATCAATAAAATTGAGTGACACACACACACACATATATATATACATATATATATACACACACGTACACACACACATACAACTAGTAAAAATACATACACAGGGAAATAAAGCAACAAGCATTATCTAGACTAAAAAACTCACTTCAGTAAGCTATATCCAAAGTTGTTATATTGTTAGTAAAAAGTGTATATATTTAACAGGAACTTTCTGAGTTTTATTTAGCTTTGTCTACATAAACCTTTTATCAACATTTACTTGTTAAAAAAAAAAAAACCTTTGTAGTAGACTTAAGAGTTACAGTAGCTGATCCTGTTTCAAGGTGGCATGTCAGAGTCAATACTATAACAAAAATATCAAGTGAGGTTTTTTTTTTATATTTACAGGCGGACATAACTAATTAAACCATTGTTGTGGTTTGAAAGAAAATAGCCCCCAAAGGGAATGGTACTAAAAGAAGGTGTGGCTTTATTGGACTAGGTGTAGTCTTGGACAAAGTGTGTCACTGTGGAGGCAGGCTTTGAGGTCTCCTTTGCTCAAGTTATGCTCAGTGTGGCACACAGTTCCTTCTGTTCCCTGTAGATCAAGATGTAGAACTCTCGGCTCCTTCTCCATCACCATGTCTGCCTACATGGTGTCATGTCACCCATGACGACAATAATGAACTAAACCTCTGAACTAGGCAGCCCCAATTAACTGTTTTCCCTTATAAGCGTTACCTTAGTCATTGGGGTTTCTTCACAGCAATAGAAACCTGACTAAGTCAACCATCTATTTAATAAAGCCATAATAGTCCGAGAGTAAATTTGTCATTAATAATGTAAGAGAAAAGAAATGAAGACTTAGAAAACAAAGTTTTACATTGAAAGCCAAAATCTAGACCATTTACATAAAGTGACAATGTACGTATCATATCACAAAATTATAATCTAGATTGAAATGAAATGTTTCCCAGAATGATCATGGATTGACTCTAATAGCTGTTTCTTGCACTGACCTATTTATGTTTCTCTTCCGACCAAACAGAAGAAAGTTCTTACTAGCTACATGTAGAAAGGGGCAAGAAGTAGAGTGTGACAACTTCCTTCAGGTTTTCACCAGACTGCCGAAAGGAGACTACTACATCTCTTTCAAGGGCAGGAGTCAAGAAGAGAAAAGGAAGCTATCAGGACAAAGATTTTGGCTCCAGAGAAAAATGAATTCCAATAATCAGAGCTAACAAAATGAAACAGCTGCCTGGCAAGGTAATGAGTTCCCAACTCCCAGATGAAGCAAGCACTGGCTGGGCATTCACTTGGCGGAGTTTGGTAGAGGGTACTAAACAGCTGAGAGGGGTTTCTTCTATGATTCAATGAATGAAGGGACAGCAGTGACGAAGACTGCATGTGACAGGTTTATAAAGCCTAGGACAGTTTAGAACTGAAGACAAGAAGGGAAATTGATTTTGTAAGCCTCCCTTTTCTACATTCTTGTTCTAAATAACAGTATCAGAAGCTTAAATGGTTTATCTAACTTTCAGGAAATCTACTTTCCCCAAAATAGACTTGAATTGTCAGTAATTTGCTGAGTTGTTATTTAGTTCATTTCCTTTGTTAGTAAGCACATGCATGTGTATACACACACAGACTCATACATACCCTTAATGGAGTGATTTTTAGTTTCTTTGCTGTTGAAACAAAGCGGAAACAGCCCTTAACATGATGCGTGGAGTCCATGCATATACACACCCTGTCTTCACTGCTGGAATACATGCTCAGTATCCTCAGCTTTGCTTTTAGTTTCTACTTACAACTTAGCATGGATATCTTTAATCAGCATATAATGAACTTACTTTAGTTTCTTTTTAACAGCTACATAGTATTTCTCCGAATGTATGTACCAAAATACATAATAATTTTTTATAAACTATTGCCTCAAAATACATCATCTTTATACATTCCGTTTAAGTTATACTAGCATTTCTTTAGATAAAGTAATTAAAAGCATGATTATCAAGTTATATGTATTATACACATTACAAAGTTTGATAGTAATTCCACAATTTTGTAATAATTATATTAATAATTCTATCATGAGTGTGAAAATTATCTATTTATTATTCCTTTATTAGCATCAGATATTATGACTCATGTTAATTTGGAATATAACCATCAAATTATATTTTTCTTTGATTATATAGCTTATAGTGCATAAGCATGAATATTTATATACGTATATTAAGTACATAAAACTTGGTATTTATGAAGGTTACTGGATATAATTGCTGATGTATGCAGGTAAATGTAAGGATCATGAACAGTACAAAGAACATGTTATACTGTGTTATGCTGTTTCTCCTCACAGTCCAGCTGACAAGAGAAAACAAACACACGGAATGATGTAAAGCAGAAGGCACAGTAGCTGACATGGGAAATGTCACATGAAAAGGCACAAGTGAGTGTGAGCAGGAATGCAGACTCCGGGGGTTGAAAAGGTCCTACAGGGTTGGGAACAGGTGGAAGGTCATTCACATGAGAGGGAATGGTTCTGGTGCGGATGATGCTGGGTCACATGACCCAGAATATAAGATTAGGTAGGTTCAAGTATTTTCCTCCCCAAAGTCTCATTGTATAGCCTTGATCGACTTCAAACATACAGAAATCTGCCTGCTAAATGCTGGAATAAAAGGCATGCACTACCAGCTCTCGTAGGCTCAAACTTTTTATTCATGCAATGCTGTATTTTTCTTCTCTACCCTGTAATAATCCCCAAACCATTATACATTATATAGATGCATGTTCTTTGCTTATTCCCTATCTCCCCACTCCTTCAGCAGGGGCAATGGTGGCCATTTTTATTGCTGAATCTCTAGAAATGAAAACCAAAAGTTCTCTATGAGCTTGCTAAAGAAATGATATTATGCTGAGGTCACTCTGAGGACTGAGAAACAGAAACTGAGTTTCACAGGAAAGTGGATAAAATTAGGGCAAGAAGGATGAAGTACCATGCTTTTTATGGGATTTAGTTTGGCTTTGTTATACAAACAAACTGATCTGGTGGTCAAACTAGAAAGTTAGCAAGAAAATATCTACAGAATTATAGGGAAAGGAAACAAGCCTGAAGATGGAGATGGACAGACAGAATATCTACACAAGGGCAAAAGACATGCAAGTCAGTGTAAGTATGGACACATGCTTCCTCCATTGCATGCTGAGTAGCCATTCTGAGAGAAATACTTCTATTACCCACGTTTTTATCTTCAGAGAATTATAATACAGAAGGTTTAAGTAATTCATTTACAGCCACATAGCTAGTAAGTGGTCCTGTGTCAGTAAAAACAATAAGATCTCTCTCATGTTGAAGAAAGAACCATGGACTGTGTTGGGGGAGGGAGTAAGCGTGGTCACAGAGCAGCACCACACATGCATATTCATGTCCAGACCCTGGTATTCACAAGGAAAAGTAAATTGATCAAGTATGTGCTAGGTCAGTGTTTTCATGACCAATTAATGGATCATGAAATCAATTTCATGAGTCATGATCAGCATTTTAAAAAGAAATGAGACAGTCAACATAAAGAATAAAAAGAAAACTTTAAAGGGAGTCACTCACAGTAGTTTCCTGAATCTTCTGTGTGCCTGCACTGGGACACTGTGGTAAATGTATTTCTTGCCACAGGTGAGGTAGCTGTGTCAGGATGTGACTGTTAATCTTAGGAAGAGCTGAGAATTTGCCTGGGTGTCTGAGAAGGGGTAGAGGACAAGAATACAAAAGCACAACAGACTCTCAGGCTTTGCTTTAAGAAGGCACAAATCTAAACGCAACTCTCATAATTTCGGTATTCAACTTCCTCCTTGGCTGCCAGAGGCAATAGTGTCTGCCTGACTGTAGTAACATCAGACAGGTACTACCATTACCACACACCTACCTCTACCCAAGACTGCTTCTATTCTCAGTGCAGAGAGCCAGGATTAGACCCAGCATGTGTGCCTCTAGCTCCAGGCTCCACCCCAGCACCAAGTAGCAAATCAGGGGGGCTTATTACTTTTGCTTCATTCAGGCAAGAGCCAGCTGCAGGTCCAAAACCTTTTTGCTTTTCAGAGTGTATATAGGGAGGTGTAACACAATATTTCAGCAAGGTCTGTATTCCAGCCACTCCCTAAACCCAGAAGACAAACATCCAGGCCAGGGCCAGGGTGTAGGTCCTTGGAAGAAGTGGCAAGAATCCAGAGAAGCCAGAATCCAAGGCTGCACAAAAAAAGCCCTTTGCTTCTCCAACACTTGTGTCTGCAAAGAGAAATAAAGGGAATTCCACTTTCCCATGGAGTCCTACAGCCTGCCTGATTCTGAAACCTAGCAGGTGCCATGGGAACAGCTCAGTCCCCAAGTGTGGCTTCACACTTACAGAAGTAACAGGAGTTCAGACAGGTTAAGTAGGTAAGCCAAAAGTCACACAAATAATGAGTGGGTCCCAAAGGACAATGGTTAGCCAATGTGCATGGCCTTAGATAAATTTTATCCCAGTTTATTCATGAAATGTTAAAATGGTCAAAGATGTGATGGGGGAGGGTCATCTGTCTATGTGTTACTTTCATTGGTTAATAAAGAAACTGCCTTGGCCCTTTAATAGGATAGAAAATTAGGTAGACGAAGTAGACAGAACAGAATTGTGGGAGAAAGAAAGCAGAGTCAGGCAGACGCCTCAGGCAGATGCCACAGCTCTCCTCTCTGAGATGGATGCAGGCTAAGATCCTTCCCAGTAAGGCACCACCTTGTTGTGCTACACAGATTACTAAATATGGGTTAGTCAAGATGTGAGAGTTAGCCAATGAGAAGCTGAAACTAATGGGCCAAGCAGTGTTTAAATGAATACAGTTTCAGTGTAATTATTTCGGGTAAAGCTAGCCGGGTGGCCGGAAGCGGCCAGCCGCTCCTTCTACAAAGATGAATGGCCACTAGGATTTTGCTTTGTTACTTGAAGGTTGATGGACATGGGAGCTTTGACCGATCCAGGGTTGGAAATTGACTGAGACCTGCAATCTTAGCTCTGAGCACAGACCTGGGACCTGAGTAGCCATGCCCTGCATGAGATGTCTCACACACCTTCAATGGCACTGGGTTCCAGTGCAATAGGAGATGTCATTATTTTCTCCTTTCTCTGCTTGGCTACTTTTAAGGCACGATATCTTCCACAGGCTCTAATACTGGCACATGTGGTACACACCAACTAGACATATTGAAGAAAATGCTTATTTCTTAAGACACCATTTTAGCACATATATTTGTCCTTGAGGTTTAATAAGGTACTTTAAAATCCAAAATTTGCCCTGAAATGCTTAAAATTACACCCAATTATGTTTAAAATCTATTTCTGTGAAACAACATTTAGAAACAAGTAGGATTAAGATAAATGAAGGTAGAGTTTCTTGTACTTCAACACAGTGACTGTTTCACTGTTTACAGGTAAGGAATGGATGGCTATATATTTAATTATATATTTAATTCAATTTGTATCCCTTAAGTGTTGGCAAACATTTACCTCTCAGACAGAAGACAGACAGACAGACAGACAGACAGACACACACACACACACACACACACACACACACACACACACACACACGAGTTCCATCTTCTAAAACAGATGATTCTTTTATTTTTTTTTATTTTTTGGTTTTTCGAGACAGGGTTTCTCTGTAGCTTTGGAGCCTGTCCTGGAACTAGCTCTTGTAGACCAGGCTGGCCTCGAACTCACAGAGATCCGCCTGCCTCTGCCTCCTGAGTGCTGGGATTAAAAGCGTGCGCCACCGCCACCCGGCTTTCTTTTATTTTTTTTAAAGAATGAAAAAAGGAAAAAAGAAAAGCTTCCATGTTTGGATATTGGATATTTTACTCAGCAACATGCAAGGTTTTTAAAGGTTCCCTTGTTATTATGATCTATAATACAAAAGATGGCTAGTAAGTAAACCAAGAAACATAATAGCAAGCTAAGCTGAGATGTCCTGTGGAGCTGCTTTCTAGATAGAGCTGGTACCAAAGAAACAGATTCAGCCAATGGCAAGACTCACTGTAGAAAGCCAAATGGGTTACACTAGTGGGAAACCCAACTTCCTTACCCCTAGCATCCTAGAGAAGATTCTATCAACAGGGCCTGTCTAGTAGGCCAGACTTAGTCTACATCGAGAAGCAGGTAAGCCTGGATTATGAGGGAGACCTAAAGCTTTCCCATATCAGATGAAAGCGAATGAAGTTAATTAAGTGCAAAAAAAGAGGTAAACAGTTAATGGTAAAATAGTTTGTGAGTCCAAGATCCATGATTAAATACTGGCTACACCACAAGTGAGCTTTGCAACTTCAGGCAAATTACATCAATTTTCTGTGCCTTGAGCTACAGCACATGAGTATGGTATGTTATATAAATGCAAGAAGAGGGTTCTTGTGAAGGTTAAGTTAGCCAGGCTCTCAGGGCAACTGACACACAGGAATCACTATACCAGAGTCTTAGCTGGCCTAGGTACAAGTTACAATATTCTAGATTTTCATTGCCATCCTTGAAGAATGCAGCCAGACATTAGCAGATTCTGGAACACTGTCACATGTTTTGATTTTTTTTTTCAGAAAAATCCCACCCCCCCCCAAAAAAAAACACCCTCAGATTTTAATGTGAAAGGCTTTGAAATGTTGAGAACTAATTCAAATCAGAGTTATTTTTAAGGAACTGTATGGCTTAATTTGAGGGGGAAAAATCCCCAAGCTGAAAAAATCCCATATTATGGGAAGTACAGCATATTATGATGGCCAAATAAGCTTCAACCTGAACTTTGGGGTTCCTGGGCCTCCCCTTGGTTTCTTTCCACACCCTTCTACCTGCTGACAGTGTGCTGAGTCACCTGTCTGTCTTTGTCCCAACCATCACATAGCAATGAAGCCTCCTGGGAGCAAAGATTTGGGGGCTTTTCTCTTTCGGAAGTTAGAGTTGGAGCCATTCCCTCCTTCTGGCAGATTAGCCACACAAGCATAAGGAAACCAAGGTCTATTTTCTAAATACTAGAATGAATTTATGCTTTTCTAGAGGGAGATAAGGAAGCTTTGATCTGAGAAGAAGCAGGCTGAGTAAAATGTGTACAAAGTAATGTTGCTCAGCCAACTTCAAACTAAATGAAGAGAAACTAAAAGCGATCCCACTGAAATCAGAGACAAGACAAGGCTGTCCACTCTCTCCATATCTATTCAATATTGTTCTTGAGATCCTAGCTAGAGCAATAAGACAACAAAAGGAGATCAAGTGAATACAAATCAGAAAAGAAGTCAAACTCTCACTATTTGCTGATAAGATAGTTTACATAAGTGACCCCAAAAATTCTACCAAGGAACTTATACAACTCATAAATATCTTCAGTAATGTGCAGGATACAAGATTAACTTGAAAAAATCAGTAGCCCTCCTTTACACAGAGAATAAATGGGCTGAGAAAGAAATGAGAGAAACATCACCCTTCACAATAGCCAAAATAACACAAAATATCATGGAGTAAGTCTAACCAAACAAGTGGAAAACCTGTATGACAAGAACTTTAAATCTCTGAAGAAAAAAATTGAAGAAGACACCAGAAAATGCTCTTGGGTAGATAGAATTAACATAGTAAAAATGGGAATCTTACCAAAACCAATCTACAGATTCAATGCAATACCCACCCAAATACCAGCAAAATTCTTCATAGACCTTGAAAGAACAATACTCAACTTCATATGGAAAAACAAAAAAATCAGGATAGCAAAAACAACCCTGTACAATAAAGGAATTTTTGGAGGAATCACAAACCCTGACTTCAAACTCTACACAGAGCTACAGTACTAAAAACAGCCTGTTAATGGCATAAAATCAGACAGGAGGACCAATGGAACTGAATCAAAGACTCAGATATCAACCTACACACCTACAAACATCTGACTTTTGACAAAGAAGCAAAAAATATAAAATGGAAAAAAGAAAGCACATTTAACAAATGGTACTTGCATAACTGGAGGTCAACATGTAAAAAAAATGAAAATAGATCCCTATCTATCACCAAACGGATCAAAGACCTCAACATAAAGCCAGCCACACTGAACCTTATAGAAGAGAAAGTGGGCAGTACACTTGAATGCTTTGGCACAGGAGACCACTTCCTAACTATAACCCCAGGAACATAGTCACTGAGGGAAACAATTAATAAATGGGATCTCCTGAAACTGAAAAGCTTCTGTAAAGCAAAGGACATGGTCAATAAGACAAAACGACAGCCTACAGAATGGGAAAAGATCTCCAAACTCAGAGATCTGATCTCTAAAATATACCAAGAACTCAAGAAACTGGTCATCAAAAGAACATATAATCCAATAAAAAAATGGAGTACAGACCTAAACAGAGAACTCTCAACAGAGGAATCTAAAATGGCTGAAAGACACTTAAGGAAATGCTCAACATCATTAGTCACCAGAGAAATGCAAATCAAAACAACTCTAAGATTCCATCTTACACCTTTAAGAATGGCCAAGATCAAAAACACTGGTGACAACTTATGCTGGAAAGGATGCAAAGGGTAAAGGGAACACTATTGCATTGATGGTGGGAGTGCAAACTTGTATAGCCTCTTTGGATATCAGTATGGCAATTTCTCAGAAAATTAGGAAACAACCTGCCTCAAGACCCTGTAATACCACTGTTGGGTATATGACCAAAGGATGCTCAATTGTACGAAAAGGACATGTGCTCAACTATGTTCATAACAGCATTATTTGTAAAGCCAGAGCCTGGAAACAACATAAATGCCCCTCAACCAAAGAATGAATAAGGAAAATGTGGTATATTTACACAATGGAGTACTACATAGTAGGAAAAAAATAACGACATCTTGAAATTTGCGGGCAAATAAATGGATCTAGAAAACATCATATCGAGTGAGGTAACCCATACCTAGAAAGACAACCATCATATATATTCACTCATCAATGGCTTTTAAACATAAACAGCCTACAATTCACAACCCCAGAGAACCTAGACAACAAAGAAAACCATAAGAAAGAGACACATGGAAAGTAGAAAAAGTCAAGATCTCCTAAGTAAATTGGCAGCATGAGGACCATGGGAGAGGTAGAAGGAGAGGGAAGAGGAAGGGAAGGGAGTAGAGAAAAATATATAGGTCAATAAAAACAATTTAAAAGAAAGCAAAAAAAGAAGTAACATTGCTGACCTGTCAAACAACCTTCCCAAACTCTTAAAACCACCCAAGTGTCCACTAATAATGTAACTGTGGCAGCAAGAAGCTTCTCTTTCTAAAACAGTTTTGATAAGCTGAAACTTTACATTGAACTTTTTTTTTTTAAATATCTTGGTGAAGACTGCATCTTTCACCTCATGGTCCATCTTCTTTTCTCTCCCTTCTAGTCATCCATCCTTCCCAAGTAACAGTGTCCCAGAAAAAACAATTCCTGTCTTTGGTCCTTTATTTGTGTCAGTCCAGATAATCCGTTTCTCAATTCAATTATTAAAAACCTAATAGTTTTCTCCAAGTCAGTGTTTTCAACATTACTATAGCAAAATATATGAAAATGAAAGTTGGTATTATTTCTGTCATAATCACATCTTTGTTGGCTTCCAGTGCCTTGCAATATAAAAGCTATCTCTTAGCTGCTCAACTAGAGGCTATCTAGCCACCAAAAGTCCAGACATGTGCCCACCTATGACCACTCCCATGTAGAAAGAAGCGGTGGGGCTGCGTTCCGCCACCCGGCTAGCTTTACCCAAAATAATTACACGGAAACTGTATTCTTTTAAACACTGCCTGGCCCGTTATCTGTAGCTTCTTATTGGTTGATTCTCATATCTTGCTTTAACCTATATTTAGTATCTGTGTAGCACCACGAGGTGTGGCTTACCAGGAGAGATCTTAACCTGTGTCCATCTCGGAGAGGAGAAGCATGGAGACTCACTATGGCGAATGCCTGAAGCGTCTCCCCAACTCTGCTTCCTTGTTCCCACAATTCTGTTCTGTCTACTCCGCCTACCTAATTTTCTGTCTCTTAAAGGGCCAAGGCAGTTTTCTTTATTAATTAGCCAATGAAAGTAACATAGACAGATAACTCTCCTCCTTCACTCCCATTCTCTTGGTGCCCCATATCCTAACCCCGCCCCCATCCTTGACACTCTGTCCCAGTTCCCAACTTGGGCAGAGATGCCATGCTAGACCAGAGGCCATGCCTGCCACCAGAAATCCAGGAAGGCTGTCCATGGACATCTCCCACTCTCTCAGGAGCCCCTCCCATACTATTCCCAATTCTCCCATCCCTCCTTGTGACTGTGACCCAACCCTCAACTTGGGCAGAGACTACCTGATTGCCTAGAGGCCATGCAGGCTGCTAGAAGTCCAAGTAGACCATTATCTGTCTGCTGATCCCATTTTCTCAGTGACTCCTTACCTCCCACAACTCTTCATCACCATGTCCCAGTTCCTAACTTGGCCTGAGACCCTTTGCTTGACCTAGATCATGCTTGTTCCCAAAAGTATAGCCCCCAAATCGGGAGGAGACCCACTGCTCAAGCACAGGTCACAAGACCAGAGAGGAAAAGAAACCAAGGAACAAAACACCCATCCAATAAAGACAAAATCAGAAATCAGTACACAGACCTATAATCACCGCAAACCTAGATGCCAGCTTAAGAACTGGTGTACCAAGGCCTTAAACGTTAAGGATGTGGTCTGAATTACCATAAGAAATGTGCAATTAAAATCCTTAACAATTGCAGTGGTTTGAGAAGAAGGCTCTCAAATGTTTCCTTCACTGGGCTCAGCACTGCCCGCACATCATGGGCTGAGTTCTCCACCAGTGCTCCTGCTGAGCCTCTACTGCTATGGCCTCCTATCTATCCATTCCCCACTTGCTGGAGAAATCTGGAGGATGTTGTGATATCAGTGTCAGGACAGGAGAACATGCTGAGAGAAAGACACTGCCCTGTGTAAATGACTGTTTCTACGGGGTCTCTGTTGTAGGCTGGCAAATGCATTATCAAATATCAACAACTCTGAGTTTATTTTCTTCCCTAAGCTTTGTGAAACTGAAAAAAAAAATATGTGAGGCTTCATATGGTCATAAGCCCTGAGCAGTGTGAACTAGTGAGTTAATGTTGCAAAAGATGGTCTCTTCTGCAGATTTTCAAGGACTTGTAGCATCCCGAATCTTCCTTCTGACCTAGAATCTGAAATTTGCCTTTATGAAAATACCAAAGTCTCACTGTTTGGCATTGCTGATATTCATACAAGTTTACCATTGAACATTAGCAAGTACCATGAGAACAATATCACTTTACTAGAATATTTCTAGTACCTGTAAAACAGCTTATGAACATGGTAAAAGCATTTGCTAAGAAAATTAACTTTTATCTTTGAAACATTAATGGAACAATAGTGTGATGATTGTGTGTTACTTAAAACAAGAACGGAGTTCTGAAATAATTAATGGCTTCAGAGTGCAGCTTTCTCTTGTCTACTTCATCTAACTAGTACACTGATACATTATAGCATAGTTTTTACAGAAATTGATGAAAAACAAAAATGAAAAATTACTAAGACATTTGGGTCAAATAAATCACCTTGCATTTAAGAGAAAATATGAGAAAAAAACAAACAAAATCAACAATAGCCAACTCAGTATGTTGCCACCACCATAGCCCAGCTATCTAACTACTGTAAGCCCTGAATATTCCAAGACAGCTGAAACACAAGAAAAAGACACTAAAAACAACTTTATGAAGAAATGAATAAATCCCTTAAAGAATTTGAGGAAAAGACAAACAAACACTTGGAGGAAATGAATGAATCCTATAAAGAAAGCCAAGAGAAAACAAACAAATCGTTGAAGGAAATGTCTGACACTGCCTGGATGACCAGGAACTGGAGGCTAGAGAGCCTGGAGCCCTAGGGTAGAACCCAACACAGACAAAACAAAAACAAAGAAATGATCCCTATTCATGTTCTGCCACACTCGCAAACTGGTGCCTACTCCAGCCACCATTAGAGAGGCTACTCCTAGCAGCTAATGGGAGAAGATGCAGAGACCTTTAGTCAAACATTAGCTGGAGCCTAGGTTGGAGGTCTCCATTGAGTCCCTCCTATTGGAGCTTGGGAAAATCCATGGTAGAGGAGGAGCAGGAATTGTGAGAGCCAGAGGGATAAACATGGGGAGAGCATGGCCCATGGAATCAACTAAGTAGGGCTCACGGGGCTCACTGAGACGCAAGTAGAAAACAGGGATCCAGCATGGTTCTGTACTAAGTCTTATACATATATGTTATGGTTGTTGGCTTGCTGTTTTGGAAGCACTCCTGACAGTGGGAATGAGTGTGTTTCTAACTCTTGTGCCTGCTTTTGGGACCCTTTTCTTCCTATTGGGCTGCCTCAACCAGTCTTTATGTGAAAGCTTGTGTCTGGTCTTATTATTGATATCCCTTGTAAAACTGCTTTTTTCTCAGGGGACAAAGGGGGAAATGGATCTAGGGGAGAGGAAAAGTGGGGGGAACTAGGAGTAAGGAAAGGGGAAGCTGCAGTTGGGATGTACTGTATAAGAAGAATATACAAAAAAGTGTTTTAGAAAAGCTACCTTTTGATACAGCAGATCCTTCAGATTCTGGCCTGTGCCTGCCTATCATCTTCATCTTTATTGGTTCAAACCATGGTATCATGGGGTTCTACAATATTTGTTTGTTTATGACCATGCACAGTCTCATGTATGAAGCTGACACAGTGTCAGATGGCATACTAATTCTTCTGATACAAAGAAGAATGCTGTTATCTGTTCCTTATTCTTATGGATTAGTCTGTTCCTTTCATGCAGCTGAATTGAAAGGAGCTCCTGAGTCTTCTAGTAGAAAATGAGGATTGCTTGGGCTGAGGCTCAAGGGATGGGAGTAGACTGTGTAAACAAGAGACTAGTGCCAAGTTATTCCCAAGAAAGGAGAGCAAAGTAAAACAAATAGAAACACTTGAGATATTGACTCACTTTAGCTGCAGCTTTCCTCAGTTGTTCAAAACCAGAGATCATCCAACACCAACTTTCACTATGTCACCCAAGTTAAACCTCAACAAGATCAGAGTGATGTACCTGAAGTGCATCAGAAGTGAGGTCATCACCATACCCACCGTGGTCCCCACAGTGAGTCCCTTGGGTCTATCTTTTCTAAAAAGTTGGTGATAACAAGACAACAAGTGAATGGAAAGTTCTGAGGCTGACAATGATACTGACCACTCAGAACAGATAGGTCCAGGTGAGGTGGTACTCTCTGTCTCTTCCTGATCATCAAACCTTCAAGGAGCCACCAGGACACACAGTGGGAACAGCACTTCTGATAAGATCTTCAACATTTCCAGGCAAATGGGCACTATCCTTGAGTCAGAGCATCCTGGAGTCTAGTAAGGAGGTCTTAGATACTTCATACTCTGGGCAGCACTGTGGATGGCTTTCACCCTCATGACATCATGGTTGGTGTCAGCAGTGATTCATAATCCCCAGCTAGTACAGAAGCAATAAAAGATCACCTTTCAATAAAATATCTCATAACAACAACGAAAAACACTGATAACTATCTTGAATATCACCATAGAACCTTTGTCTGGCGACAGATGGAGATAGAGACAAGAGACCTATATCAGACCACTGGACTGAGCTCCCAAGGTCCAGTTGAAGAGCAGAAGGGGGAAGAATATCAGTAAGGAAGTCAGGACCGTGTGGGGTTGGTCTACCCACTGAGACAGTGTGACTGATCTAATGGGAGTTCATCACAGCCAGCTGGACTGGGACTGAACAAGCATGTGATCAACCTAGATTCTCTGAATGTGGCTGACAATGGGGGCTGACTGAGAAGCCAATGATAACGGCAATGGGAGACAGATCTCTACTGCATGTAATGACTTTTTGGGATCCTAGTCTGTTTGGATGCACACCTTCCTAGGCCTCAATGGAGGGTGGGAGGGCCTTGGACTTCCCACAGGGCAGGGTACCCTGCCCTCTCTAGGGGGAAAAAGGAGGGTGAGTGGGGGAGCGGGAGGGATATAGGAAGAGGGGAGGAAGTGGATATTTTGAACGGTATTATTTATAAAGCAATAAAAAAGAAAAAAATAGACATTTTGGGGGTAGATATGAAAATTGGGTTTGATTTCTTTCTGTTGCTAAAGTCTTCCATTATTAATCCATCAGCTAATCAACTCATTTTTTCACTCTATCTAACCTTTAGTGTGGTTCCAGTAAAGGTAGAATAAATCCAGACTCACCACCATAAAAAGACATGTTCAACTCTCCAGCCGGCCTCTCCTGTTCTTACCTGGCTTATTTCCATTCTCAGAATGGATCATTCTTTACTGCTTATGCCAAAAATACTCTTCTATTATTTGCTTCTTCGTGTCAATTAGCATCAGCTAAACTATCCCATGGAAGACTTATATTATAGAATCAGACCTTTCCCATCATCCTCTTACTTCATTCTTTCATCCCTCTTTCAGAGCATCTGAAATCATTTTAACTCATTTTAAGTGTCTATCACTCCAGAATACAACTTTTACTCACAATTCTGTATATTTTCATTTTAATATCTATGTTCTCTTACCAGTTTCCAAGAAATACTAAAATGATCCCAGTTAACTTTCTGATCCAGATGATCTAGTTTCTTTGGCGTTGGGGGTAGGGATACCAAAAAAGATGAATATAATGATAGATAGCTATCATAAAGACTTAGCTGATATAGGTAAATATAACCTAATCTATACTTCTCAATCAAGGCTGAAAGCCATTATTAGTTAGAACCAGATAGTCTCAGAAGCATGCTTTTCTATACAACCACAATTTGTAATCTCCTCTGGTAGGCAGGAGCTATTTTGCTAGCCTATAATTTTTACATCACTCCCAAGGAAATATCTCTGCAAGCCTAAATTGTATGACTTGTCTTTAAGAAAAGAAAATTATTGAAAATTAAGCTTTCAAAAAATAAGGTAGACTTGACTCTAAAAATACTGTGAATCTCCAAGCATATAACAGAAACAAATTAACAATTACCATTTCACAACTTTAAGGATGTTTATAAACATAAGCTTTTTTCTAAAAAAATAAAAATATCAAGACTTTTTAAAATAACATTTAAGAAACTTTTGACAAATTATTATTGAAAAATCATCTTATAGAGCCGTCATTACAAACAGTGATATGATTTTACTGACATCTTCTTATAACCTTGAAGATACAGTATTTTAGTGTTCCTATTATATATGAATACTATCAATTTAATTACTGGTATAATCTGGCAAAACAAATAAAAAATAACTTAAAATGACATAATTTTATTTTTATGCATATGAGTTTAGGAACACAAAGCACCTAATTTGTATGGCAATTTTACTTTCTCCTTCAGAATTCTTATTTTATAGATGGCATTATTTTCATCAATTGGAACTGAATGATCACACTCATTATAATTCCATACTGGGCAAAGCTACTGTTCGAATGTTTCCTCCATTTCTTCCCCCATTTTTTGGAATTATTTCATTAACTAGATGGCCAGAGATATAAATGAAATTTCCAGTTTATAAAACCATCCATTAAAACATAGACACATGTGATTGGTAGATTAGCTAGCAAATTTTGCAAGCAGAGTCACAGGCAATGATAGCAGCCACGCTGAAGCAGAAGCAGGCTGGCATCAGCTGTGCTTTTAGACCTGTTTCTGAGCTGTAACATGCCAGCACAGGTTGTCTGTGCTGGGAAGCTTTGTAAAATTCTAAGAAACTTTGATTTTTAACTAATGCTCTCGTGGCTGAGTCACAAAATAAATATTTGTCTGGTCAGTGGAGGTTTAAACTATTTCTGTATTTCTGAAAACTTCTATTGTACAGTTTACAATTCTCTAACAACAAAACTTCTTCAGGGAAGGGAATCAGTGTGCCTTATTAATGTGGATAACACATTCAAGTGCCATGGAAATTAACAGCTAAGCTCTGAATTCAGGGTGTGCCTAATGAAAACCAAGCAGAGAAGCTAATAGGAAATTTAACACAGGGCAAATGTCATTATTGTTGTAAGAAGTATACTATAATCAAAACGCTTCTGAGTCTCGGGCAATGACCTACAGTAATAATGCTTTGTTGACCTTATTTTAGAAATAATTTTTCATTACTAATTCAGTAAAAGAGTTCCCTTTTCAGTCATCAAGCATAAATAATGAAGACAAAGTCAGCACCTGATTCTTCATTAAAAGTAACACAAAAAACACTGGCTCCTAAAGGAAGACTCCTGGTCCAGAGCCACAGTGCACAGAGAGAACAGAAACAAATACCTTTCATAGGGAAAGAAGTATAGTTACTTCTGACAACGAGGAAAAAAAAATCAGAGATGTGGCCATGACACTGGATAACATTCCCTCTATACCTTCTGCACAGCCCAGGGGATGTGGTTTGCACATTGCAAGGCAGACTGATTATATTATATCTGATTAGAAAAACAATTCTTTTAAATTTTTATGATGTCTTACCATATTTGGAACATTATTCTTGGAGGCCACATGCATATTGAAACATAACCTACTGTGCCCATGGAAGTCCCTATAATGGAATTTCACCTGTGAATCTAGCCTGTCCTTCTTCTTTTCTGGCTACAGATCCATGGGAACCTAAATTTGATGAGAACTCAAGGAATATTCTCTTTCCATCTAGCATCAGAGAAACAGAAACTGCCAAATAGAAATGCTTAAGACAGGCTTTATATGTAGTATATTATATAAAAACATATAAAAACAAATTCTTACCAATTAAAACTGGAGGAGGGGGGCTGTGAGTAATCTGAATATGCTTCCTATCAAATAGTCAAATATGTCACTCAAGGGAAAAAGACACTATGCTTCCAACAGTCGTTTCTGCAACAAAATAGAACACATCCTCTTAAAGAAAATGGGCATTTGAAATAGAGCCCAGGACAGGTAAACAGCTTGAGAAAGAGTGAGGCAGGCAGCTCCTGTGAAAGGGCAATGACCCACATGCCTTTGTTTTGGTCTAAAATCTTTTATGTGTCAACCTAGTGATAAGCATATTAGAAAGGCCTGAAAGATGTCAACACTGGGCAGTAAGTTCTACACAGAGGCATAAAAGTTCTTTAGAATATTTTTTTTGAGATGGAATCTTACTATATCATCTATGATTGCTTTCAATTGCCTATGTAGCACAGATGGACCTCAAACTGCAACCCATTGTTTTCCTAAGTACTGGAATAATAGACCAGGCTACCTCACCTGTTCACACTAGATCAAGTTTAATTTTTGATAAAGCAAAACATTTAGGTTTGCAACCACTATTGCTCTAGTGATCTGGATTTGAATAATATTTTAGTCAACACTGGTAAACTATGCTAGCAGAAAATTAATCCCCAAATTACTGAGTCAAATCAATAAAAGTAAATATGAACACAAAGCAAAAGTAACTTTTACTAGTATTAACATCTGCAAGGTGAGCTGCTTTCTCAGGTCAGTCCTCCACATTCCCTCTGCACCTCTCTTGGCCTGGTTCTGTGCCCTATCAAGGTGACTCAAATGGGCTGTAATTAATCTCCTTTGCTGTCAATTTTACTTAGTTTCTGCAAACTGGGGACAAAAGAGGTAGAGTCCATGTTGTTAATTCTCATGCACCTTCTCCATCAAGTTGCAATAGGGAGCAGTATCTTTATTTCCTAAGCATCGTTGGAAAACTCTTTTGAAGTTCCTTAGGTTTCTTTAAGTTGCAAGTCTGAGGATGCCATGTTTGGTGTGTGAACTCTGACAAACACACACACACACACACACACACACATACACACACATACACACACAGAAAGAGAGACAGAGAGAGACACACACAGACAGAGACAGAGACAGAGAGACAGACAGAGAAAGACAGACAGAAAGGGAGAGAGACAGAGAGAAAGGGAGAGAGAGAGAAAAGGAGACAGAGAGAGTAAGAGAGGGAGAGAGAGAGGAAGAGAGAGAGAGGGAGGGGGAGAGGGAGAGAGAGAGAGAGAGCGAGCACATGAGTGTAGAAAGGCATAGATGAATTAGAATGCAGACCCAGGTATCAGAAAACTGCCACCTAAAAGGGAGTGGTAAGGAAAAAATGGACAGAAGCAGACACACAAGGCACAATTGCTCAAACCTGAAGGGAGGGTCGTGTTTGGGAAGGCACTGCATGGTAATTTAAAGGTGGAACAGCATCTGCTAATGGGGCAGGATGTGTGGATTCTTCTCAACTGCTTTTTCTTTTTATCCAAAATCTCAAACATTCTGTCGATCTCTCTCCAGCATCTGTATACTAAAAAGGCTAGGGGAAGTGTGTGGTACTTCCTTTCTGCTTTTTTTACTGTACTTTCTGTACTATATATATCATAAAGTCCAATAAAATGTCCACATAAAAACTTTGCTTCAACTAGTGAGATGAATATAGGAACAAAACTAGAAATGCAGAGAGTGATACAATAGATCTAAATGTCTCCCTATAAATCTTTAAAGAAAAAACAACAGCAAAATGTTAAATTTAGACAATTTTTAGCACATTCAAATGGTGTCCCCTAGTCCACACATGTATTTGTGAGTTCTTGTGTCAACTTAACTTCTTCTGAAAGTGTATTTTGAAAAAGACATGAAGAAAACTGTATATACATTCTACACATAACCTACTAAGATTTTTTGAGGGGGAACCATCTTTTAAAAAATAGTGTGTGTTGTGTATGTGATATATACATGTATGGGCATGCCTGTTACTAGCAAGTTGCTTGTGTGTGGGTGCACAGATAGAGGAAAACACGTGCCCTCTAGCACTCTACACTTTATTCCTTTGAAGCAGGGTCTCTTCCTGCACACGGAGCTTAAGTACTCAGCACAAACCAGGAGGCTGGCAGTCAGCAAGTCCCAGATTACAAACTAGACCACTTCTGTCTTAAGTAAACAGAATCTGAACTCAGGCCTCCACTGTACTGAAGGTTCCCATAACTATTGTGTCATTTCTCTAGCTTGTTTGTTAAGATTTGGCTGCACAAAATAATTATTAGTCCCAACAAAATGCCTTTTCTTTCTATAAAATATGTATCAAACTCCTCACTCTCTTTGGCAGAGTTGATAATCACACCTAGGGTCTTACATGCTAGTCCCATGATCAGCTATCACTGAGCTGCACTCCAGTCCTTGAATCTAACATTTGGCACAGTCTCCCTTGACTTGAAGTTACTCAGATTAAAATAAGTTGAGTGTCATCTTTGACTGCTTTCTTTTTTTGTAATCTATGGCAAATTCTTCAGCAAATTTTTTCTGTTCTACTTAAAAATATGCTGAAGTTGGACATTTTCTACATAGCTATCAGTCTGCTTATGTGGCTTTATAGTTATCATTTTACCTAAAAATGACAATAATCAGTTTTATCTACTTAACTGCTGAAAAAAATGAAGTTTCAGAGAGATAAAACAGCTCACAAAATGGCATGCATAGGAAACAAAATTGAGATTTGAGAGTAGCCTGGAAAATTCTCATGTTTTTGTTCTTTCTTATATTCTATGATAAAAATCAGCTTTAAAGGAACTGGAAAGATGGCTCAGGGATTAAGAGAACACTGACAGCTCTTCCACAGGACCGGCGTTCAATTCTTAGCACCCACATGGCAGCTCACAACCATCTGTAACTTCAGTTCCAGAGGATCTGACTCCCTGTATAGAGGGCACCAGGTAAAAACATGGTGTACACACATGTGGATAAAAACATCTATACACAAAGTTTTTTTAAAAAAATTGAAAATAGACTTTTAAAACTTGGTATATGACAGCCTGCTTCTAAGAAGATATTTCTTTTCTCCAGATTTAGGACAATCAAGAGGTTTCATTGATTTGTTCTTTATAAACTTTTACAAGAAGGTATTTGCACATGCATTCCAAACTCAAAATACAAAACAAAATAACATGATAGTTATGTCATTCATGGCAAATTTAGCCTTGTCACAGCTTTGAAAAGAAATCCAATTAAAGAGTTGTTGGGTGGTGACTTGTAGAAAAAGATTATTTATCCCATTCCATTCTACATAGCCAGGAGCCAGACAGAGAAGCAGCTGGGTGCAAGGAAGCATTAGGGAGCTAAATCTAGGGTACCGCCAGGGAAGAAGGTGGCAGCTGGGAGTGGGGAGGGTTTCAGCATCCAACATTTAAAAGGATCCAAACAGGAAAATGCCAGCTGGAAGAAGGAGGGTGCTAGGCATCCAGTAACCTTCTGGTAAGACCAATTTTCTGTCTGGTATAACAGAAAACACATGCCACATGTTAAGTACCCCAGGTTTTGAAGGGGATAAGTGCATTTTCCCAACAATTATCATGTTCATTCTGTGAGTGTCACCCCTAAAAGGGGAAGGCACCAGTGAGGACGACCTGCTATTAAGTCAGCACATTTTGCCCTATGTCAGCATCAGGATGGTTCTTCTGAGTAACAGAATAATATACCAAACAGACCATTAAACATTTTATATGCTCCCTAATTTAAACTGGGAATATGAGGGGCCCTTAAGGTAATTCTGTCTTTAAAGGGTTTATCATTAAAAGGGTTATGTGAGTTAATTCCATTAACACACACAGGCGTGCATGAGCACATACAGTCACACAGATGCAGAGAGAGTGAGATATATACTTCAAGCATATGTGGCGTCTAAAGATTGTGGCTTAAACTCTCAGTTGATCAGCTACAGAGGCCTAATTTTGCAATCAGCTAAACCTACAGGACATTTTCACCAAGTGCTGCAAATCAGCAAAATATTAAATGGATCTTGAAAAAATGATTATGAATCCACAGTTCTGTTTGACTGTATAATTCTATTTAAGATTAAAATTACTATCATAAAAGGCCACTTTCTGAATGTAATTCCACAAAAACATCATCACAAAAGCTTTTACTGCTATTTATGTCAGAATGTATTTTAAACAGTTCTAATCATTTACCTTTGTGGACACTTAATTAAAATTACAAAACCAATTTTAATCTGTAGTCCAATTAATATGCAAATATATGCAAATGTGGTAAATCAAGGTGGTGATTAAGTTAAGGACACTCTATTTCATGTCTGCTTTAAGTGTGAAAACAAACAATCTTTTTTGTAATTGTACTGATGGATTGTGATGTTTATAGGGTTAGTATGGGGTACAAATGTTTATGCATCAACATTATGCCAAAACAAAGATTTTATACTCTGGAGTGATTTAGCATCCAGCATACATTCAGATGCAACAAAGTCATTTTGCAGTCATCTTGTGAATTAGAATAAGGTCAAAGCAAAGTTAAATTTCTATGTCATCCATTTGTATGGCTATTTAAAATTCAACAATCACTTTCTGATGTGTTAGGTAAGAGCCAAGAAGTCTCAAGAATGGCATATTATCGCCCTTTATCATTTACTGTTTCTAATATACTGGTTTATCTTTGATACTATTACAGCAATCATTCTCTCATTAAGGTACAAAGATATTCAGCCTTTTTAACCCCTCTTTTTTCACAGGTTTTAAATACAGAGAGTGCATCTAAAATCCAAGTGACCATTGCAGCTTGCAGAAATGCACAACACATTCTCAGCCTCAATTCTCTGCTCATTCCCCCCTTACTGCCTAGGCACTAATGACAATTTCTGAAGAACTGGCTCCCAGATCACTGTTAAAAAGAGCACATATGTAAATTTGGAAGGTATTTCTTAAATGCATGGTAAATATTATGATGATATTTTGAATTTTCTCAATTTTCAAATAATCTGTTTTGAAATATGTATGTAACAAAGATGAAGACAACATAGGTTTACTTGCTGAAAAAGAGACGATATAATTTTGGGCTTATAGTGTAGTTTAGTGGAAGAGCACATTTAGCAGATATTAGAGTCCTAGGTACAATCCCAAGGAAAGGAAAAAACAACAAGGAAGGCAAGACAACAGTGAGGGGCGGGGGGGACAGGAAATCTCAAAGCTTTACTCCTAATAAAATACCTATTAACTATTATGCAACCAACTTGTGCCAAAAAAACATTAAGAACAATAGACTGATCATAGTGTTTTAGTGAAGATGTGATTATTTTCAGTTTCTAAAAGAGTACAGAATTGCCCATAGAAATTTTAAGATGATTGAAAAAGGATACTTAGGAATAATACCTTCGGTTATTAATATATCATAATTCTAAAATATTCTTTTCAGCATTAAACAGTCAGATACTGATGAACAAGTTTGGCAATGAAGCATCAATCAGCTTTCTAAGCACTTATTTCTAGATATATTTTCGTTTTGCAGTTGCATTATTTAAAATAATCCTTCCTACTTGTAACTGAAGATGTAGTCATGTACAGTTTCCAATTTCACTTGAAACATGTATGTGAAGTTGCAGTCATCCTATCATTTTGACACTCTAAATTTAAAACTAGTGTCATTCTGTGAAGGTGGATAAAAAAGCAATACGCTTTAGTGTTGTGTTTATTAAATCAGGCAATGTGTCCTTAAAATGCTTCTAGAAACCTTTCCCTCTCAACCTAATTAATTTTACCATTCCTATTTTAAAATCCTCAAAAATACCTAAAGTTTCCAAGAACACAGATACTAATAAATGCTGACTCTAATTGCTACATCTATTTTCCCTTTAACTGTTCCACTCTTACTCTCATTATTTTGCATTGTATATATTCTTACAAATAAGTCATTCCCCCAAAATATTTTTAAATGAAATTGTAGACAACAAACCATTAAGTTCATTTCTCTCTCTGGGTAGGTGTTTAGGGACTGTAATTTTCTAAATGTATCTAGTACCAACATATCCAATTATGAAACCGTCTTCATGTGACGATGCACCTAAGACAGCAGTTTACATTTATATTAACAAACTCTATCTTCATTATAGTACAAGGACAAAGCAAGACTCCCTTCCCCAATTTAGATCCAACAGTGAAATACATAGCACAATGCAACATAAAATGAAAGAAATGGAACATAAAATGCATTGCATTACATATTAGAAAAATATAGCAAGCACAGAACTGCAGAACCAGCAGCACAGAAAGCTGTGCTAAGACAATGGACCATCTCCTTGAGAGCAAAGAAAGTAGCTTGAAAGTTAGATAATCAATGAACTGCAGTCAATCTTTTTTTGAAAATGACATCTCTAACTTTTCCAAAGATTTCCTAATTTTCTAAAATTAAATATATTTAGTGTTACAAAATCTGTAATATAATCTGTATTATAATCTGAAAATTATGTTAACCAATATAGTGGAAACTCTGAGCCAAATAGACAACTCCTCTGGCCCAATTCTCCTAGGAATATGTCACAAAATTGTATTAACTGGTAAACAGAATCCTGACATGACACTGGAAAACAAAGAATTAATGAATAGGAACACAGATCAAAATATCATCTAATTAAGAGGCCATCATGATGGGGTATCCTGCTGGCTGTGTGTGAGAAAAGAGGGCTGTTATTAGAGGAGTTTGAGACAGCCCTTAGTTTACACTGTACAGTAATTTAATAGTACACATAGAAGAGGTTTAAAATATTTTTTACTAAAACAAACAAAGCATTAACAAAGAACCCAAAACTTGTTGCATTTATAGAAGTTCATTAAATACATTGGCATCTTTAGAATATTAAAAAAACAACAACCCAGAACCTTTTATCTATTAAATGAGGGTAATTCTGGAAAAGAAAATGTCAAGTTTTTAATAATCATTATACTAAAGTGTTAAGTTTGAAAAAATAAACATTTTTATTATTGTATATATGGTATGGCCAGTTACACACAAATAATTCCAGTTGTGTGTAAACACATCGAGTTTATATTTTCCAACCACAATTCTCTTTCAGATTGGACAGATGGCTTCAGAAAAGGGTAAAGTTTACAGAAATGAATTCCTGCCTTCCTTTTCATGTAGTTTACTGATAATCATGCCTAAGTAAACTGATTTGACCTTGGGAATGTCTCACATTCCTTAGAGCAGCCCTTTTGAATAATCACCAAAACCCACACATCTGAGATGATGTTGGACCTCCTCCCAGAAAAGCCTTCATCCTAATGGCCACCTAGGGGGATTGGAAGGCCCTGCATTTTCTCCAGATTTCCAGGAGGCTGAATGTTGCCCATGCCAGCATCAGTCCTTGCTGTCCCTATGCCTTGGGTGGAGGAAAATTAAAATGAACCAATCACAAAGAATAATACAACATTAAACATTATCCTCAGGGTGCAGTTTCTTTTAATCAAACAAATCTTTTCTGAAATATATTACTCTTAAGTCCCAGAAGTTCACAAAAAGGGAGAGAGTGGGAAAACAGGGAGTATCTAGCCTTCTTGCAGTCAAGGATATACAGCCAGCTCAGGAAAGAGAAGCCAGAAAAAAACCCTCGCATCTGTTTGCCATTCAAGACCCAACCCTAGAGTAAATCATCTCAGAGATTCTACTGAATTCTATTGAATTCTACAACTAATGTGTTTATTTCTTTGCTCACACGAAATGCCACACATCTAAAACCTGTGGGTCAGAGAGCAAGCAATCTAGAGTGAGACTTCATCTTTACTTTGATTATATTTTTATGCTGAGAACAAAAAGTCTCATGTCCAGAGGGGGAAAAGCGGTTGCATTTCATATTTTCTTTGGAACCTGTTCTTTTAAGCCTTTGGTTTTACTGTACCATGTCCCAAACAGAGTCTGTATGGATGAGACTTAACCTGGTTAAAAAAAATATTTTCTTATTAACACAACTAAAAGAGTCTACATATTATAAACTCTCCAGACAAGCCTGAGGATTCTTTGTAATGTGGATGTAATTACTTCTGTGTCATCTACTGAGACTGAAGAGAGTTGAATGACAACTTTTCCAGCGTCATTCAATTAGTTCTAACCAGAGCAGGGCATCAGGAAAGCTGTTCAGAAGCTAATTGGGAATTTTTCTATTACCCAGAAAGGAAATCTATCCTTAAAATCTTATCAGTAATCCACAGCATGAGATCAGACTCGAAGGAAAGAGCAGCTCAAAGTCTGAAAGAGATTTTTCTAATTTTGTAATCCTTAGCATACACATGGCAAGCTTGAAGGCTACTTTTCAGGTTGGAAAATTTTTCATTAGCTCTTGAAAAATATAAAGACAAGACTTCTGAGATTAGTGAAGACAGACTACTTCATTAGGCCTGTACAACTACTGGCTCCGATGGGGTTAAAATGAGGGGGACTATCTACCACCAGACATACTAGGTTTCATAGCGTTGCAAGCTTATTCTGACATTTGCCCACTTCTGCCTATATTTAGAAAAGGGACCAGAAAACTGAATTCCCCAAGTGAGATCTTGGTAAGGATTATCTTTATTAATGCCAACAATACCATGTGCATAAATCTCTAAGTTAATTGGAAGTTGCAACTTAATAACACAGACAATCCAAATGGACACTTCCTTATGGTGGCACAACATACTGGAACACACTGTAAAGGCAAGAACTGTGACTATGTCCTTTAGGGATGAAGAAATAATTACTTTTGAAAACTGAGTTTCCTAGTAGTAGTTACAACTAATGTACTGGAGAATACTTTTTTATGTATTCCTTTGAAAGAGAGGAAACATAATACAGCCCAAGTCATATGATGACAGCAACTCTGAATCAATTTAATGAGAATCATATTGTTATGACCTCTTGAACAGTTTAACACCTCATCATAGATGGACAGTATCTTTTAGCAACTGAGAAGAGCCAGAGAAGTTTGTGGGTTCGTAGATAGGACTGAGGGGTAGCAGTGGTCAGGAGAAACCCAGGTGAGGCTTTCCCAGATAATAAGTATGAAACAACATTTTTATAATTAAAGCTTTTAATCATACCAATCTCAACTGGGGGAAATTAAAGTTAACATAGGTAAGACTGCTAAATATCAATTTTTATTGATGCATTATCTCCTAAACCTTAAACCTGATGACAGACTCCTACACAAACTAATAGAAATGAGTAGATTTTAGTAAAAAAAAAAAAAAAAAACCCATGTCCTAGCTCTGTAGAGTTAATCATGAATTTATTAAAGGTATGGACTCTGTAGGTGCCGTGCCCTATACAACCTCTTTTACAAATGAGATTGCTTTGCCTAGTCACATGGCTAGGGGTCACTAGCAAGGCCGAGACTGACAATCTGTTCCTGGTCATCTAGTGTACAGCTCTCTTTTGAGTTTACCAGCTGACAATACAGAGAATATGCTGGTGCTTTATTTGAGGGATAACCACACAATCATGAAGTGTGACCCAAGACATGTGAATATACACATGAATATAAACATTAAAAAACTGAATGGCAAAATACTGTTAAATGTTTGCAAGAGTTTAGGGAAAGTGCTGGGATTAGGGGTCTTGTACTTTAATCTTACTTAGAGACAGTGTAAATACCAAATTAAATAATGAGTGTTATATAATGACACACTGAAATATATAAATTATATTCAAATATAATTTATTTGAAGATTAACAAAAAGGCAAAAGCTAAATTTCTTATTAGCTTGTAACCGGTTTTGTTATGTCTCCAGTCCAACTTCTTTCCATTCTAGTTATACAAACTGGAGAACACAGAGAACTTGCCAACATCACTTAACTGAAAAATGTTTTAGCTTTACTTCTCAGGATGAGGAAAATTAAAGATAAACTGACTTTTGGAATGAATATACTTTCAAATCTTACACAGCTGGAATTTAACCAGACTTCTAATTGGAAATATAAAATCACAGAATATTGAAATGCAGGAGGACTTAAGACAGAATCCAGTTTGATGATTTCACTGTACAGATTCAGACACTGAGGTTATGAAAGGTTAAGTGACGAGTCTGACCACACACGGCTAGTGAGTAGCAGTGCAACAACTCCGAACAACTGCCTGGAGTGCTTCTCACCAGGGCAAGCATTTAAAGCATTATCCACGACATATGTAATGTTGTCCAAAAATGTTTAGAGGCCATAGATGGGCACAAAGCCAGCTGTCAGGAAAGAGGACCATGACCCCAATAAAGACGGGGCGGTTTAACTCTTGGAAAAAGCCAAAATATGCAGTTACTTCTGCCTAAGGTTCCTCCTTGATGTTCAGATATTTTTGACATATATGTTGCAAAGAGTAAAAAAACCTCATGTTTTTCCTACTTTGGTGGCTGAAAAGTTCAATTAACTTTCAGAGATAAGCACTGTAAAACTGTGAGCTTGCAACTGATGGTGACTGAAAGCTAAAGCCTTCACATGGTTTACACACGTCACTAAAGTAGAAAGGTCCACCTGAAACTTTGAAAAGAAATAGTAACTCAAAGTCAAGATACTGAACGTAGTCCAAATGTGTGTATGCTTTAGGAGGAATGCAGGAGACACAGAATGGGGAGGGCTTTGAAGAGGACTGTTTAGCCAGCCAAAACCTATGTGTTTTTGCACACCAAAAGTGTCATTTGTCTTGACTCACTATACTGAAAGACATGTTTGAATTACCAAACTATTCCAATGTCAGCAACCATGGATATGACAAAAATGTATATAAATCCTTTTGAGGTTCTCAAATACCAGATCTTTCCATGTATTTTGATCTTGGAAGGCATTTTCACAAGTTTTCCTTAATGATTTTGTAAAAGATGGTTGTTATAAAGAGAGAGACAGACAGAGGAAGCATGAGGTCAGCACAGCACTCACAGTACAGTGCGACAGGACTCTGTACAGTGTATTTAGTGGCTCCACGCTGCATAAGCGTGGAACTAAGAGAGGAGTGCTGTTTTCACCTTTCATTCAGTTCTGTCACAAGTTTAATTCTATTGCTAACACTGGTGATGTGTTTGATGATTTTTGCACCACACCAAGAGTGGCATTTTAGATCCCAACGCCAGATCACACTGTTTTCAGCAAGCCCTCTTCTTTAAACAAGCAGAGATCAACTTCCAGCCTCAGTGTGAGGCAAAACCAGAGTACAGCACTGCAGGATGGCTGTGGATGGCTGTGGATGGCTGTGGATGGCTGTGGGACCTATCTTTACTGCACAGCGTAGTCTGGACAAAATTATGGGAAATGGTTTAGACAACTATCTTACTATTCACAAGTGGGCAAGTGCTGCTTAAACTGTTTAAACAGTTTAAACAGTCCACTTCAAAATCAACTTCTGTGAGGAGGGGAGACAAGAAACACCATACTCCTTGTTCCACTGAGGATGGAGGCAGTCATACACAGCCAACATGGGGCAGCTAGGAAATTAAAAGTACTGGCCGCTGACATGCATTCTGCAGTTTGGAGGTGTTAAGAAACTTTGTTTAAAAACAGCCAATTTGCCCATTTAATAAGCAAAACAGTGAAGAGTAATACAAGTTTTCTGCATATTTGTGAAATAAGGATAATTATTTTTAATGCATACTTATAGAAAATGTAAGAAAAACAGGATTTATAAAATTAAAAGCAAATTAGTTTTTCACTGTTATGAAGGAATAACTGATACAATCATTGTTCTATTCTGCCCTATCAAGATACAAAGGTCATTTTCTCCCAAGTAGCAAAACTAAAGACTGCACACAATGGATGCAAAGAAAATTTTATAAAATTTTCACACCTTGGGACATTTATATTAAATAATTAAAAATCAGGCTAATTAGAACTGGTACCATATAATGGACGATGAAAAGACAGACAGCTCATATGATATAATATGACTCTCTAGGTATTTTTCATTTGAGAGTAGTGCAGGCTCAAAAATATACCACTATGCATCCTGCATACGACAAAGCCACACTCACCATAAAATGTCAACTCCAAGAGTTGAAGAGACACCAAATAAAGTCACACACAAATTTAATCTATAGTAAAAAATTAAAGAGCATGAAAGTCCTAGAAGCCGATAATCTCCTCAGCTTCCATCCCTCATGCTGGCGCACAGGCAGTATTGCCGCACTTACAGTGACGTTAGCTAAGTGAACAGAGTTTCATACAGTATTACTCACATCTTTTTATTTACATTCGGTTAGTCTACTAAAATTCTTATTGAGTTATAAATCACAGCATTTCTCATAAATTTTACTTGAAGTCTGAATTAATCCATATGTATATGCATACATACATGCAAACAGCTATTTGTGTATTTGGGTAGACAGAGCTCAGATACAAAGGCAAAACTGATGATTATTATCTTAGCAGTTGAGAGTGCTCTCGATTTTATAAAGATTACAAACTACACTATTTTAAGTTTTACAATCATAGGAAAAATTTTATAATTTTCTTTGTAAATTTTTACTGTGAATGGACGAAATTTCCTTTCATCATTTGCAATATGCTTTATTGTCTTCTGTATCCAAACTACAAGGATTTACACAATGGCAGAAAAGAGATTCTAGGAATTTTAAGTCAAAGATTATGTGTTAAGATGTCATTGACAACATAATTTAGATATTCATTATGCAGAACATTCCAGAATTTGACGATTGTAATTTGAAAGCTCTGGCTCAATTTGGCCTGGAAGGAGAGCGTGCTGCACTCTGAGCAGACGAGTGCACTCATTGACTGCTCAGTTCACAGTCTCTGAACACAACACAATCCACCAAGAGTCAGCTTTCATAATTCAACAGTACAAAGTCTGCAAACACATGTAACCTAGATCCATATTTCCCAGTGACAGCATATGATAGCAGAATGTGAAGTATTAATGCTGGTGTCACTACAGTCCTACACTCTACTGCACTTTAAGAGAAAGCAGCTGCTGAGATGAAATGTGTGCCAACTGTCTGAAGACAGAAACATAAGAAACGTTCCTTCTGTTACAAAAGGAGAGACACACAAACAGACTTGCTTTAGATGCTGTGAGCACAAAGTTTCCTCCTTTCAGTTTTTAAATTTCTCAGAATACACTCACCAATTCTACATACACAGAAAAAGATGCATTTAGGCAAACCAACACCCGTCTCATAAGAGTAACCCTGCAAAGAGCCTATGACTATACCTCTGCAAGTCAGAGGGAAGAAAAGCTGCCTCTTATGAAACAATTTATTCACTGAGTTCTCATATCTAGGAAAATATAAGTGCTATCTATGGAACAGATAACATTATGTAACTGAACATTTCATATTAAAAACATATGGTCCTTAGGTCTTCCAAGGAATACTTCCTTTAGTAACATTATATAGTTATTATCTTGAAATAATCACCTGATTTTTTAAACATATTCCTGTAGAAAGCAGGCTGGTTCTTTCCCTTATCAGGAGCCTGGTAGGTTTGTTCCTTTGAATAAACCATTTGCAAGTGGTGGACTTCATACATTCTAGAGTGGCATTTTGCCTTTTCTCTTGATATAAAGATTGGCAATTTCTTGAAGAACCATGACATGTTGAGTGGTAGAGGATATATTCTTAACAAAACTGGGCAAAAGGAACCAAGCATAACACTGCTACCCTTTCAACACAGCTCTGCCATAATCCTACGCATGTGACATAATCTGAATGGCTTGGTTATAATTCACTTAAGAACTAGTACAACCTCATTGACCCCTTATCAAACAATTTATTGTGCATTTGCAGACTGGACAATGAAATAAAGGAGGTAAAGTATTAATAGTGACACTATTTGGCAACCTCATAGTGGAGTTCATTCAAAAGGCAATTTTAAAATTGAATGAAGAGGTTTGACTAGGCAATAAAAACAGCCACAATGCCAGTGAACAGTACTTAGGAGGAAAGCCTCTAATTATCCTATTTATAAATCAACAGTAATTTTACTGATGACTTCTTCTTGTAGCTGATTAAAATAACTTCAAAAATTTTAAACCAGATCATATTCATTTTGTTAGACAATAATTTAAAATGTTATTGATTGCTTGAAAATGATAAAAACTTGAAAGCAAGAATGAGACAGCATTTCTAGGTAGAAACATTACTACGATCCTCCGCAACATAATTATAGCACTGCCCTTGGGGAAGGGGATTTTATTTTATAATGAGAATGTTTACACTGTTATGGGGTTCAATCTATCTGGGAGGGAAGGTTAAACTTCTTTCCATTAAAGACAGCCTTATAATGAAAAGCTCTGAAAGGAGAATGGAGTCTAATATAGTGGATGTAATGGCCTATTAAATGATTCACACACAAAAAATGAATCAAATTCATTGTATCTCACTGCTGTTTTATGACAAAATTGTTGAAAAAATAAAACTATTGTCAAGATAATTGCATATTACATAGGCTGCATTACTGTAAGCAGTACTCCCGTTGGATGACCTAGAGTTTAATTTTTAGGTACATTAACAGGACATTACATTTTAAATACTTTACATTATTGGAATGTTTTTAAAGAATTCCACTTTTACTCTCTTGGTAAAATCAATTTAGACTTAAAGTCATGTTACAATTGTGCATCATTCTTTTTCAATTAAAAATTTCCATACATTCTTTATGATGTCATTCTTCCATTCCTGCAACAGATGCTAGTTTATACACCAATTTACTAAACGGCTGCTTACTGGGAATACACAATTGTAGATGTAACTTCTATGTCTAGCTTATATTCCCAGATTTCCTCTCAATAAATGTATATTTTCAAAATAATTTGCCTGTTTAACAGCAATCTCTAATTACAAAACAACACCCTCAAGTGAACAAATGAACAACAAAACGATTACATGCTTTCAGAGTGTAGTTTAGTAACCATTTCTGGCAAGAATGACATCCTTAATATTTTAAGAAAGGGTTGTTTCCATGAGTGAGTTCATACACAATTTTAAATTAGGCTTTAGAAAGCATAACTCTAAATAGATTAATTAATTGTGCTCTCTGAGAACCTACCAAGAAATACCACAAACTAGCGACACCCCATAGATGTTTACTAACTAGGGTTAGTAACAAAGAGATTAGAACTATTTTAAAGCAACATCTTGGCTTTAACCAGTCCACATGTGTAATCTACCAGCATTGCTATGCATCAAAGTATAGCTGCCAATGTTTCAAACAATGAACTCTACCTCAGTGAATTAAAGACATTCACTAACTCTGAAGGAGTTTAACAATTATACATTTATTTTCAGATTTTCACTCTGTAGACAGACTGAATCATCAATACTTAATTTGAGTAAAGTGATTCTGTGATTCTGTTAATGAATTCATTAAAATATGTGTATATGAATATATATGTGTGAAATTCTGGCAAGGAAACACCCATGGAATCCCGAAGGAAAAATGTTGGATCAAACACTTTAAAGCACCACCTCTTTTTCAAAAATAATTTTTTTAACCACTGAAAATATTTGTGTTCCACACATAAACAAATTTCTTCTAATTTTACATCTTGATATCAATCAGGAAATTGCCTATCATTAACAATTTTTCATTCACTACTGACATAAAAATATTTTGCTACTTTTAGGTAAAAATACCTTTATGAAAACCCTTTAAGAAAGTACTGTTGCCATTTATGTTTAGCACACGTTTAAACTCTTTTTCTAATCTCACTCAATCTGTTGTAAAGTTTGGAGTGGAAAGTATCTGTGAGTTTCAGTTCTACCTTTCCCCTCCCGCAAACAGAATTAGACAAAAAGAGGTTTAAGGGCTTTCTAATCTACATAGTGCCTAGAGGATCAAGGCAAGGAAAGAGAAAGCAAAAGGAAATGAAAGCCTGCAGTAAGTATTTCTTCCTAGTGTTGTGTGTGTGTGCAAAGGCTGGAGTATGAGCACAGAGAGACTTCAGATGTTTTCCACTACTGCTCTCAACCTTACTTTTTGAGACAGAGGCTCCTACTGAGCCCGAAGTCCACTGTTTGGATTGACTGGTTGGCCACCGAGCTTGGGAGATCCTCAGTGCCAGTATTATGGTTGCAAGAGAGGTAATGTCTGACTTCTATATAGGTACCAAAGATCTGGGCTCGGTTCCTGTTGCTACAAACAGTAAGCACTGAAACATCTGCTTAGCCCAGTGGTTCTCAACCTTCCTAATACTGTGACTCTTTAAAACAGTTTCTCATGTAGTGGTGACAAAACTATAAAATTATTTTGCTGTTACTTCATAACTGTAATTCTGCTATTGTTATGAATTGTAATGGAAATACCTGTGTTTTCTGATGGTATTTGGAGGTCCATGACCCACAGGCTGAGAACCACTGACTTAATTTTGTTAAGGTTTTTTTTTCCTCCCCTTTCAATTTTTAGTATTTGGTCATCAAAGAACAAAATCTGGAAATATATCCAAAGAAATAAAAATGTGGTAAGGTGCCATTTGTTTACCTTTGAATTTGAATATAAGAGGATCTGCGACTTGTTGGGTTATCCATAATGTCTGGACATAGATATTCTAGAAAGGACAGCAGTCCAAATAACTCTAACCATAGTTGGCTGCAATAATGGTATCAGAGAGTTAGATAGGAGTGCTGGAGACAACTTCAGGGGAGACCTAACAGTTCACAGGGTTTCAGCAGTAATGAGGGGACTTCAGCTCTACAAACCTTCCTATACAGCAATAAAGGAGAAAAGATGGAAGAAGAAAAGAGGGAGGAAAAGGAGGGTGTGATGAGGAGTGGAGAGTCAGGAGAACAGCAAGATCAAAGGAAAGAAAGCTAAATTTGGGAATCTGCCACAAATACCCACACCCTATTCAAAGAGCCTGAAAGCCTAACACTGTGGCAATAGTTACCGACTGGAATCCAAGGGTGCAGAGAAAACCTGGCACCATCATGTATGTGTGTATGTTGTTAGCATACTTTGTGGCTAGTCAAGGATGGTTTTCTAAACTAGAACTGCTGTTATCAGACACTTTATAGTATGCATGCTGGTGAACAAACACATAAGAGAACCTTACACTGTAGACATATTTTAGGAATATTAAATCAATGCAAATATCAAAGTAATCTAATCAAGCATAGTATTTTTGTTTGTTTTGATGACCAACAGACTGATGCTACTTAAAGGTGGTAACTAAACTGGGACACTAGGCACTATCACTGAACAAAGGAGGGGATCCCTGCCCTCTAGAACTACTGTACAAAGCACATGGTTGTGGACACTCTAGTTCAGTGAAGACAGGGAAACACCTGACTGTGAATGTAAGCTTTCCCCTACTTCTGCTGTTTTCATGGCTATGGTATGATAGAGAAGGCTGAATGTATCCATTAAATAAAAAACTAAGAAGAAGGCATGACGAGATATATTTATAATCTAAGTGGAAGGCAGAGGCAGGACTGTCATGAGTTTGAGGCCGTTTTGGCTACATAGCATGTATAAGGCCAGCTAAGGCTATGGAGTAAGACCCTGCCTCAAACAAACAAGCACAAACAACAAAAACAATGGCATGGCAGTTACAGGCAACTGTACCAATCCTTAGCAGTCATTTTATAAAATGCTATTACTAAAGATGAAGAAATTAAGGTACTCGTGAATTGATATAGTTATGATACCATAAAAAGGGGGGGGTAAAGATGAACTCAGGACTTCCTGCTTTTTCAATCATTAGCTGTGCACTTTAACAGCAGATTTTAGCTACAAAACATGTAAATCTATGACATTTCTCATACCTGAAAGGTTGCCAATCTGAAAAGAAATGCATACACACAAGGTCAGTAAATCTAAGTAAAACGATGTAAAACTAAAATCTAAGTAAAACTAAGGTCAGTAAAATCTGCCTTTGTTTCTGTGGTGTTTTAAAGTATGTATCGGCAAAGAGGGTGTAGAAACCTTACTCTTCCCTCTAGTGAGGTCTATACTTACTATACAGAATTGGCACTGGGTAGAAAGAAATATGTAAAATGGTCTTAGGCTTAGAATTCTACAAACAGAATGCTATCATCTTGACAAAGAGACAAGAATGGCAATGGCAATGTCACAGATTCATGAAGCATACAGTCTATAAATGGACCCTGATCCAACTGCCTGTTGACTTGGTCAGAAATGGCAACATAAAAATGCATATCCTGTAATATTTTCTGTAGGGTTGTGAAAGAAATCTATCAGGAGCTGACAAGACGGATCTGCAGTTAAGAGCATTTGTTCTTGCAAAAAAATGTGGGTTCTAATCCAAGTATCCAAATTACAGCAAACAACCATCTATAATTCCAGTTTCAGAGGACATGATGCCTTCTTCTGGACTCCACAGACATTGTACGCATACGGTGCACAGACATACATGAAGACAAAACACCAACAAATATTTTAAAAAAAATCTTAAAAACATAAAGAAAACTATTTTGGAAAAATAATGAAAGAAAGGCATCCTGATAAACAATATTAGGTAAGCCCAGACTTCATCCATTCCTTTTACGGGAATAAACTTGTGAGAACAGCCTCCTGGACTCTACACATATAACAGCCTACCAGCTGAGGACAGCTAAATTAGCTCGAGAAAAGAGGCACAAAGACAACTCCCATTGAACTCTTGACTCACAGACTCTCATGAAGAACTGTTTAGGAATAGTTTGCTATGCAGCAATGTTTAACCAGACAAAGCTTCAATTTTCTCAATTGTAAAAATGAAGAAATATTGGGGTGGGGTAAGGATTAAATGAGAACTATGCAATGTATCTAGGGAACCCTAAAAGAGAACAACCAACATATAAAAACAAGGAAGGCCACAAAAGTTCTTTAAAATACTCAGAGTATTTGTGAATATCCTTTATGGACCTCCAAAGAAGAAAGCTCCAGCACCATCCTATCACTAGTGAACACTACACCATTCAGGGAACCTGACTTATCTAGTTTGTTTGGTGTCTGACAGGACAAGCAAAACTGAAGACGCTGATGTCAGATATAGGTTTATATACACTTTCAAATGTTTTTAAAGCACAAAGTGAAACTATTTTTCAATTTTACATATAACCCCATCACCTTTGACTGAATGTATGACCCCTTACTCTAGATTTCAAGTACTTATTTCTGATCATATACTTATGAAAACAAATATTTCTACATTTTAAAAGCATTTTTTTCCAAACAGTGCAAGGTTAAAATGAGAAAGGTGGAGCTGGGCATGGTATCAAAAACCTATAATTCTAGCAACTGGGAGACTGAAGCAGGAGAATCCTGAGCTGGGAACCAGGCATGTTAGCAATGAGTTTGAGACAAGCCTGAGTTATAAAGGGAAAAATAATCAAATTCTGGGGATCCAGCTCTGTAGTAGAATACTGTGCTAATACGCATAATGTCCCAGACTAGAACTCAAGTACCACAGCAAAATTTTGTTTATATTTCCTTAATACTAGTTATGGCTATTCAAATATGGCTGATCATTCTCACCCACAAGTCATCTCATCAAAATGTATAATTAGACCTGTAGAGTTCATCTTTTTATTACTCCATTAACATTTAATTTCTATCCCAACTAAGTGGCTGCTACCAAATGATAGCAATACATATTACTTCTTTGATATTAAAGCATGAAACAGAAAAAATAAAAATAGTTTTTACTCTTGGTACTCTATTCTCTAGAAGGAAAAACAGTTTATTTATGGAATCTGTGCCATTTATATATAGTTTTTATATGATTTTCTTCTGTATAAAACTAATAGAAGCAAAACCTGAGTGACAAACTCCCTTCAAATATGTTAAAAAGAGAAAGAGAAATATTCTAAGGTCCCATACCAAGAGATTCCTATGCAGTCAGTCCCCAAAACCTCTATCAGGAAACCACATTTTTAGCACCCGCTGGGTGAATTTTGGCACCTATGGGTATTTATTCGATCATTCTGAGGTCTGCTCTAAGGCTGAGGTCAGAGCTCAGCACACTTGTTCTGTAGAGAACTAAATTATAAATATGTTAGGCCTATGAGTCATAAGATTCCCACTGTAAATATTCTACTCTGTAGTATCAAAATATTTCTCACCAATGATACATAAATATAGAAGTGGATGTGGCTATGTTCCAATATAATGTTATTTACAAAAACAGGTAGTCAACTTCTTGTCAATAATTGCCAATTCCTGTTATAAAATGTGAATTAACTTTGGTTTACTATGTAAGCACCAAAATTAGATCTACTGAAAATCAAGCATTTAGACAGTGAAGTCAACTCTATCAATCATTTCATTCACTGTTCTTTCACATTCAAGAGATGGGGATGGGAATTAATTTTCTGCTCTCAGATTCTTGATTTTCAGGAGTGCCCTATTTGATAAGATTTTAGGTAGATCCTTGTGTTTAAATGAATGTTAATATATTTTGCACAATACCAGTTCTAAGCTATACATCTTAGCACTGAAAGAAAGCAATCAGCTTTGGAAGGCTTACTGAATATAAAGCAAGGTAGTTTAGACACCATGAAATTCTAACTTCACCTGGTCAACATTAGCATCTAATTTTTCATATAATCTTTGAGTCTGCTGGAGTATTGCTTACATCAATGAAGATACCAAATCTCTATATTTTTTTCAAAAATTGAACAGGCATATCAAGTTTTTGGTCACTATATTCCCAAAAAACGACTACAAATGGGATGATGCTTTACAATTCTTTGCCTTTATCTTCTTTGTTTTCCTGTTACTCATTAACACCAGTGAAAACCGCAAGGGAACAGAAAGGAAAGGAAGGTTGGAAAAGCAGACACAGCTAGAACCAGTTGGGAGCCTGCTGTACAACAATGTCACAAATGTTTCTTCAATTAAAACCTCAGAACATAGTATAATGAATTTTGTTATTCTCATTTACAATTAAGCACCAGATTTAGTGACTGTAGTTGCTTGAGGTTATACAAGGAAAACTGTACTTTTGGGGTTGTAATTAAGAACACCCTGATTTTAAAGAACCCCCTGATTGCCTCACTATACTAAGTTTCAAGGAAAACACAATAAAACTACCAAACTGCAATGATAATTGATAAAACACAGAAGGCAACTACATAAAATGGGATTTGAAATTTATACCAAAAAGAGACATGTAAGAAAAATTTAAGCCTAATGACATGTTAATGGGAGAAGATAATACATTCAATCGGGAAAAAATAAAAAGTTTATTCCTAGCACCTTTAACTAAAGAAAATACACAGGTGCCCTTATCCCATATAATACTAAATATTAATGAAAAATAAATGAATAAATAAATTCACTCAAATTAGAAAGAACAAAATGTTTTTTTTATTTATGGATGACATTGATCAGGTAGAAAGCAGGATAAAATTTATGATAAAAATTAAAAAGCCAGGTTTGACATGGCTGTAATTGCAGCAGTTTAGAGATGAAGGCAGGATGATCAGGTGTCCAACCCCAGCTACACAGGGAGTACAGGGCCAGACTGTGCTACGTGAGACTCTATCAGAAGCACACAGCAGGCAGTCACATAAACAGATCTTACTATTCAAAATCCAGACTTCTAGAATCAAAATACAAAAACTGAAAACATAAAAAATACTCCAAAGAAAATAATACGAAAAAATCAGCTAAGAGATCTGTCACACCTATATACTGAAAAGTCCAAAACATTGCTAAGAGAAACTCATGGATATCTTAAAGGGGAGATTAATCACATACATTGATAAAATATTCAAAATTGTTAAATATGTTGTCTCTTAAATAAGTTTATAATTGAAAGGATACAGGGAGTGCAATAATTGAGAACAAAGTATAAGGCAAATATAAGACAAACTTACATGAGTCCCATTACTTTGTACGCTATCCTAAAAAATTAGCAAGAAATCAAATAAAAGGAATTCAAAGCAGTATATATCAGAAGAAAACAACCAAGAATAACTAAAGTGTAGAAAAAACACACAGAACAACCACACAAAACTATTAAGTAATCTATAAGGCAGACAAATTAGCTGAAGGTATATTTCTCTTTATTCAATATTCAACATCTTTCTCAAATGACAAACTTCAAAGGTTGCTCTTCCCTGTTAGTCTCCAGCCCTGCTCTTCAGATGCTCCAGCTTCCTCCCATTCAGTCCCAGTTAGCTTGCCTATGCATATACATGCTCTTAATTTTTTTTAGGTTCAATCATTAGATTTGAACGTCTCAAAAAGATTTAGTATTTTGTTTTCATACTAGCATGGTCATCTCTGGCATATAGTGTGAACTAAGTAATACATACTGAATTTTCTAGCTGACTTCAACAGACACATGTTCATATACAAACATGCTGTCATTCTAATGAGGTACTTTAGAAAGGTGATCTCATTAATATTAAACAGTGAGCCAAGTATGGTGGCACATGCTTATAATATTAACATTTGGCAGGCAGCTGAAAAGCATTCAAGAGTTCTGGGCAACCAAGTCTGCATAGTCAGTTCTAGGCTATCCAAAGTTACATACTAAGACTGTCTCAAAATACAAGCAGACAAACAAATATATGTACTGAATGTTTACTATCCACTGGTAGAGGTATAACACACATTTTAAATAATAATAATTTAAAATGATAATAATAATAATAAACATAATAACCCCACTTTTGGATGAAGACAACTCAAAAAAGAACATTAAGACAGAAAAATCCTGGTATAGTGCTGAGCAGAGTAATAATGAGTGGCATTTTGGATTTTGGTTGGAAAGGCATCTTCCTTGCATTTCTACCTTTTAATTTTTTTCCTTTTCACATCTACAAAAAGGCCAATTACAACAAAAAAAATCAAACACCCGATTTTGTGCCTTTCTAATGTATTTGTGTTTAAAATATTAAATCTGTTTCCTTTAGACTTAAGACTCTGAGACTCCTAAAAATGTTTTATTTTAAAGGTGATTTTAAAGCTGTTGTCTACTCTGACACAGGTCTTTTTTTTTTTTTTTTTTTTTGGTTTTTCGAGACAGAGTTTCTCTGTAGCTTTGGAGCCTGTCCTGGAACTAGCTCTTGTAGACCAGGCTGGCCTCGAACTCACAGAGATCCATCTGCCTCTGCCTCCCAAGTGCTGGGATTAAAGGCGTGCGCCACCACCGCCCGGCCTCTGACATAGGTCTTAAAAGCAGTCTTCAAGCTCTCGCAGTTATACTACTGGAAGTTGGGGTAAGTATTCATGGAATAAAACAGCAGTGACTGCAGTGTGAAATACACAAAAACTAAGCTGCCTCATTCATCCTCCTCAAATTCTAGCAGCTCTCTCTACATGATTATTATAGGTGTCAAAAATTATTGAAGATCATCTATTATTTGCTTTAAATAATAGACCTTAAAGCAAAGGAGTATTGACTAATGGCTTAAGGTATTTCTACTTTAAAAATGCAAATTTTCTAAAAGTAAATAAGCCATAAATAAACTACTTGTCCCAAGCACACTGGGCCTTTCTTCTACCAGTGTATGAGACCATAATCATATCTACATCAAGAGTGAGGATATTTGCTTAAAAGAGACCCATGCTTTCCTTTGTCAGAAATTCATTACTTTTTATTAGGGTCATTGCTTGAAAACTTCAAAACACCATATGGACCTAATTGTGGTTTATTCTGGCAAAAAAGGAAGACACTGTAGAACAATTGAGGCATTACATTCTACAATTCCATTACTTTCATCCCGCTCAGTTTTATTACTGTGTCATTAAAGGCAACTTGAGTGAGTGAAGAATTACAATGTCATGTGTACAGGCTAGTAGATTAATAACAAAACACACTCAAGTTTAAAGGTATCTAACAGCTGTTTTCATTATTTTGTGTAAATACGCTTGAAGCATATCTATCTGATTAGTGGAGAGTGCTCTTCTCTGTCACATGCCACGGGCACTGGGATGTTCAAGTAATCAAAGTGTTCAGAAAATGAGTTTACATTGCTCACTGCTGAAGTACACAAACGGCAGAGTGACGGCGCATCAAAGCTCAGTCAAATCATCTGCTGCAAACAAACAGACTCCAGCGCACACTGCAGTTAAAGACATTCCACAGCAGCGTGCCCAGTTGGACTGTGCTAGCCAAATGAATCGATGTGGAAAGAATAATACACTTCTTGAAAAGGAAGAAAATGCTTTAAAAATGTGATCTGCTCATACAAATTTGTACATTCATAGTATCTATATAATTTCTAAATAAAAACATCAACCCTCTATTAGTCTTTGCCTAGGAGCAGAATTTTTATACTTTGAAATGTGAACTGATAAGTAACTGCATCTCATGCTGTGCTTCTGGCTGAAATACAAGTTAAATAAAGCCCTCATTCCATATTTCTAAAGCACCTGTCCCTAAATCTACACAAAGAAGCTTGCCCCCATTCTGGTCCATAGGCTATGTTTCATCTGCTAATATATTTACTTCGAATTCCACTATTCAATTACTTGCTATGCAAGACATTTCAAAAAACATTGATCCTCACCAGTCAGCCCTTGTCCTTCTACAGATCCTCTTCACTTGACCTTTGACCTTCTTTAACCATAGAAGCACTTGACTCCTGCTCCGTTATGAGTTGCAGGTTCAGCTACTGCAGTGCCCACCCACATGATAGAGGTTTGCACTTCCTCACCGTCTCGGCTTAACTGACTCTGGTTTCTTGTACCCTATGTGTCTGCTTTGGTTTGATGCTCCCTCCAACTCTGTTCTTACAAACCCAATTCAAAATTCCTTCAGTTATGTTTTGAAGGGGAGGGAATATGAAAGGCAGAACATAATCCTGGAGTCAGACCCATATATAACCACTGCAATAACTCGGTGCTGAATATTCTCAATATGGTGTTGAGTGCCACTTCCTTCTGCTTCAAGTGCCCGCCTTTACAAATTCCCTACCTTCCATTTAAATCCTCTGTCAAGAGAACTCTGATTCTGACATAACTGGCTTCTCCAGAAATGCTGTAAACCACTCCATGCTTGCCCCTCCAGTCTCAGAAACACTTGTTTCAAATTTGTCTGTCTGCCTCTTCCAAGATTCTCATCTTTTCCTTCAATTCCATCCGCTTGGTATTTGGGGATGTTTACAATGAAGCTCGTATTTCAAGACTCATCTAGTTTTCTCTCAGGCAACTCTATGTCCTCCATTCTGTTTGAAGCTTGTTCTGTCATCTGTATACCCTGTCTGTACTTCAGTTTCCCTCTTCCTCTCCAAAGGAAGGCTGGGGACTCCAGAAGTGAGCTCTAGGAGCACAAGCACATGCCAGCCCTGGCTGCAGAGCTCCTGTGTCAGCCTCTCCACAATGTCCTCGCAATGAGCTTCTACACTGACCAAGTTCCAGGTTCTGAGCCATTTCATTAGCCAGGCTCGCAATGAAAGCATCCAGATTTTCAGATAAATAATATAAGGTTGGTTTACAAAAGACTACATGATAATTATAATAATCTATACTCAATATTTCCATGTCAACTTTCAGAGTGATACGGCTTATTTTTCTACATGTGGTGCAATTTACCAATGTCAATATAGCAAATAGACAATGATTATACCAACATTCAATCATAGTTACATATATCCTTTACAATTATTCTAAAATGTTCTTTGCATTCAGTAGTCAAAATGCAACTCTGACTTTCTAATCATTCTAATATATTCTCCAGACAGTAAATATACTTAATATAAAAAGATAAATAGTATGCACAAGCTACGAACTTCTGTATTTAAGGAGAAAAGCCTAGTGCTAAACCGTGTTTAGCCATGGTGCCCAGTTCCACAGACATTTCCTTTTCCAACATTCACAGCAATTCTTACCCACTATTAATATTTATTAAAGAGAAATGTGCTCATGTTATTTAATTCAGAGGAATTAAAGGTATGTTCATGTTTAAGGAACTTGAAATCATACATATCAATTGACAATGGATGTATATGTACAAAACATGTATATACAATTATGACTATGCAACTTAAAAAATTTCTTTCATACATCTGTTTGGGTCAGCAATAAAAGTAGGCAATGGAGGTGTAGAACAAATTAATGGCAGCATCTCATTGCAAAGCCTCCTATGAAACAAATGACCTAGTTATCTAAGGCAAGTAGTATTATTTAAAATACATTTTTTGAGGAAGGGCAATCCTAGGCAACACTTTGTGAAGATGCAATGATAGTAAAAGGAAAAAAAGGAAGATTATTATTTACAAAGTTAGTAAATAATAGATACAATAAAAGCAAATGTTATTGTCAAGATAGATAATGTCATATACCGTCTATTTCAGAACATCTTAGGACTAGGTTTTAGGGAAAAGACATACATTTGGCAGGGAAATGCTGGCTCACCCCTTCTATTGATAATGCACCGGAGATCTGAATAAACTTGGCAATCCTCATTTTAGGACTCAAGTGGATGTCTCTTTTCCTTTCCACATTACATGCTTCATTAAATTTTTCTTTTATCTTGTACCATAATCTTCCCCAAGCCTTTCCACATCAAAACCAAGAAAAATGTCTTTGGTCAGGGCTGTGATCAAATGTTTCAAGCTGTATCTTATGATTCCTCAATGAAAATAGAGACCCAATTCTGTTTGGGGAAACTACCAGAAACATTCTGCCTCACGGGATCTATCACTTCTTGGGAAGAAAGTTCTGTTGTCTTAGAGCTTTGAAAGTACAAGTGAGTACATAAATATAAGACTTTCGCTGCGGTCACTACTGCTGCCCTTCAGACTGTTTACAGCTGAAGCAGGCAGTGTCACTCTCAGCATTTAAGGGTTAGAGAGCAAGCAGAATGCGGCCTAACAAATTTTATGCAACACCTGGCACACCACATGCCAAAAAGTATTGCTGCTGATGATGCTAATGCTCACTGAAATTAGAGTCTGTCGTCTCATGATCACATAATAACTGGCAATCACCTGGAAATGGGAGTGTATTAAGCCCTATAAAACACAGCTAGTACTACTGGCCCAAGTCCTGCTCTCAGTGAATCTAAATAGCTAATGCTTCATGCTCCCCCACAGAATGCATGCTTTCCAAGCACTTCCAAGGAGATTCGGTGTACAGTAGGTGAAAGGACTCCAACTCAATGTTTTCTTGTGTATACCACTCAATGACGATTAAACAGATCCATGCTAACAGTAAGTTCCTAAATAATACTGAAATACATATAAAAATGATTTATTTATACAAGAGTCTTAAAACTTGATATACATACCACAAAACTGTTTTGCCTTTTATTTAACTTATCAAATTGAATTTGACTGGACTACAGTAACCAGTAGAACATGGCTTTTATTTTTTACACAGGATGTTCCTAAATTATTTCTACTAAATTGCTTATTTTATAGATATGGCATAATCCTATGTTTCTAGAATGTTCAAAATTCCAATTTCAGGGAATTATCCAGGTTTAATCTTTATTATTTCTGCTTACATGTTATGTTAATTATATATGTATATAATCATAAGTAAACAGAATTTACGAATTGTCTTCACCAAGCATTTCATACACTCGGGAATCCCTTGAAAACATTAGGCTACATATTCTTACCTACTGAAAGTTCAATTTTCTTTCATTTTGATTTTTACTTATTAAAGAATGTTTGTTTGTTTTGTTGGTTGGTTAGTTTTTGGGTTTTTTTTTTTTTTGAGGGTTTCTCTGTAGCTTTGGAGTCTATACTGGAACTCACTCTGTAGACCATGCTAGCTTGGAACCCACAGACATCCACCTGTCTCTGCCTCCTGAGTGCTGCTGGGATTAAAGGTGTGTGCCACGACTGCACAGCTTAAAAAATATTTGTAAAAGGTTGGATTCAAGACTATTTTTCAAGGTTTTTTATGAAAGTAGTGATGTCAGATAAAAACTAAATTGTATTTCTAAATTTCATGAATTCTTTGGCCATTTCTGCAGAAGAATAGATAGATGCCATCAGTAAGGTTTATTTAATACAAACATAATACATGTACATACATATGCCTTTATAGTGGTATGTTGTTTGTATTTTCATAAATAAATCTTGCCAGAGGCCAGAGGCAGGTCATAGAAGAGGTAGATGGTGGGTTGGCCAACTCATCTGGATCTGGACCTGTGAGGTAGCTAAGTTGATAAGACCAGTTAGTTCTCCACCGGGATACCTCTTCCTACCTTGCAAGGAACCAGGACCTGTTTTCTCTTACTCACCAGCTCTCCCTTGCCCTAGCCAGACCTCCTGGGATCCACTCTTCCTTGAAGAGTGGGGTCAGCTCTCCTGCTGAGACAAATACTGTCTATATCACAGGGGCCAGTTAGTAGCGGGGTCAGCCCTTCCAGGACAAGCAAGGGGCACAGCTAGTTCAGCGTGGCCCTCTGATATCAATAAGGAGTCAGATAGTAGTCTTGACCATGGGCATCCATGGCCTTTGATGGTAAACCAGGTCACAGACAAATCGACAAACATTGGCTGTGGTAGAGCCACAGGTGGACGTGACCCTCTGTGGCAGCACAAGTTTGAACATCACGTGGCCTCAGGTGGCAGTGCAGGTCATTCACATTAGCCTATTCATGACGGTCATCTCATCTCCAGTTCCTCTTTACACAACAGCAGAGCTGCTAGGCCCTTGATTAATAAAAGCTCAGAGACAGTTATTGGGGTTCAACATGAACACCAGAAAAGCAAAGCAGTTAATCACTGACTCTTACCTTGACCTCAGTCTGAAAATGGTGATCCTGCCTCCAGGAAATCTCAAAATAAGACTGAGACTGAGAACTGTCTCCTACCATTTTATAGTTTTCTCTAATTCTGGGATTAAGGGTGTGTACCACCACTCCCTGGCTTTTATGGCAAACTAGTGTAGCTACTGGAATTAAAGATATGTGTCATTATGGCTATTGGGATTAAATGTGTTTGTTACCAAAGCCTGGCTTGTAAGGCTGGCCAGTGTGACTATTTTACTTTTCTGATCTTCAGGTAAGCATTATTTATTAAAATACAAATGAAATGCCACTATACCATGTGGTGTGGTGGTGGGCCACCAACTCTAATATTTTATAACATAAACAAAGTTTTATTTGCCTTGACACAAAATTCTCCTTCTCCAGATCAAGGTAATATTTGACTCTTAACTTCTTTTTTTTTTCCATTTTTTTTATTAAAAATTTCCATCTCCTCCCCTCTTCCCACTTCCCTCCCCTCCCCTGCACCCATACCCCCACTCCCTCCCTCTCCAGGCCAAAGAGCCATCAGGGTTCTCTACACTATGTTGAGTCCAAGGTCCTCCCAACTCCCCCCAGGTCCAGGAAGGTGAGCATCCAAACTGACAAGGCTCACACAGAGCCTGTCCATGCCGTAGAGACCAAGCCCATCGCCATTGTCCATGGCTTCTCAGTCAGCCTCCACCGTCAGCCACATTCAGAGAGTCCAGGTTGATCGCATGTTCCATCAGTCCCATTCCAACTGGACTTGGTGGTCTCCCATTAGTTCTGCCCCACCGTCTCAGTGGGTGAACGCACCCCTCACAGTCCTGACTTTCCTGCTCATGTTCTCCCTCCTTCTGCTCCTCATCAGGACCTTGGGAGCTCAGTCCGGTGCTCCAATGTGGGGCTCTGTCTCCATCTCCATCCAGACTCTTAACTTCTTTAGCTTTATAAATAAGCTTTAGCTACAAGAATTAACATTTATTCTTTAAAGCATATATTATGTATTTTAGTTACTGTCCAAAAGATTCTGTTAATGTTCACTTAGGTCTAATTAAAGCTCTAGAATAGGGATTCCCTATGTATATAAACTGATTTGCTTGCATTAAATTTCTAACTAAGGGAGGGTTATGTTTTCTACACAAGTGAATTGAAAAAACAGACAGAATGGAAGCATCTGTGTTTTTAAAGGCATAGGTAGGATTATCCAAATTTAAAATTTCCACTGGTGTGACAAGATACAAGACAATAACTATCTAGGACATAAACTGATTTGATTTTGCGCCTGGCTTTAGATGTTCTAATGCTCTGGGAAGGCAAGAATAAGCAGAACAAGTCACATATTCCACAGTAGGGAAAGGGGGAGAGAGAAGAAGGAGAGAGATCAAAGGGAAATGGGGATGAATAGTTCTTAATCTGCCCAAGATGGCTAAATTTCTCCTTTGTCTTTCATTTCATCAGCTAGCCCTGGCTTGCTGCTAACCACAAGCAAAGGTCTCCCCATCCCCACCCAAGTTAATCTATCTGGAAAAACTTAATAGACACATCCAGAGGTGGAATTTAAACAGCTCCTATGCATGTCTCAAAGCAATCAAGAAAACAAGATTATTTATGATTATATGATTACTATCAAAATATTGAGTTTTTATGAACAGAGCAGTAACGAACAGAAATGAGCAACTTGCTCTCGAGTGAATAGAGTGCGGTGGGTACATGTCCAAGAATGGCATGGCTAGATCTTTAAGTAGGCCCATTCTCAGCTTCCTAACACCATGCTGGATTATACCGTGGCTGTACACTTCCACCAGCAATGCTGTCATTAGTTCTATTCATTTTGGCCATTGTAACTAGTGTAAGATAAAATCTCAAAGTAGTTTTAACTTGTATTGATGACTAAATATGTTGGACATTTCTTTGTTTCTCAGATCTATGTTTCAATATTTTGAGAGTTCTTTGCCTTGTTCTATATCTCATTTTTACATTGGTTTACTTAGTTTCTTGATTTCCAGTGTTATTTTTAACGTTCTTTATTGATTTTAGAGATTAACTCTCTATTAGATGAATAATTGGTAAAGATCTTTTCCCATTCCGTGGGCTTCTGCATTGCATGAATGATGGTGTTTCTTTACCATACAGATTTTAGCTTCCCAAGGTCTCATTTATTAATTCTTCTCTGCTATTGGTATCATGTTCAGTCATTTTCAGAAAGTTTTTTTTTTTTTTTTTTGGTAGCAATGAAGTCTTACCTACCCATTCTCTTCTATCAGATTCAGGGTATCAGATCTTATGTTGAGGCCACTGATCTATCTGGAGTTGACTTTTCTGCGGGGTGGTAGGTATGGATCTATTTTCATTCTTCTACTAGCAGTCATAGAGTTTGACCCACCATCTGTTGAAGATGCTTTTCTCCGATGCATAGTTCTTTAAAAAAAAAAAAATCAAGTGTCCATGGGTATGTAGACTAATGCCGGTGTCTTAAATTCAATTCCATTAATCAATGTGTCTGTTTTCATGTTGATACCATGTATTTTATTTCTATAGATCCATATTACAGTGTGAAATCTGGAATGGTTGGTATCTCTAGCAGTTCTCTCACAATTCATAATTGTTTTAGTTTTCCTGGGTTTTGTCATTTTTCTCCTCTTTCTTTTGGTTTTTTTTGTGTTTATGTATGTTTCCACTTAAAGTTGAACATTGTTTTTTAAACTTCTGTGAAAATTTTTTGTTGGAATTTTGATGGGAATAGCATTAAAGCTGTGCACTGATTTTGGTAGGGTGGCCATTTTTACAATATTAATCTTCTTGATCCATAAACATCAGCAAATTTCCATTATCTAGCTTCTTAATTTTTTCTTTAACATATTAATGTTTTTAACTACACAAATTTTCATTTGCTTGTAATCGCAAGATATTATATTACGTTATTGTAAAAAATATCATTTCCCCAATTTCTCAGTATGTCTAAATTTGTCTTTAGTAAGACTACTGATTTATTTATTAATTTTTACTCTACTACTTAGCTGAAAGTGTGGTACATCTATACATAGTAATATTATTCAATTGCTAAATAATAAAATTTGTAGGTAAATGGATAGGGTTAGAAAATAAATTCATTCTGACTGAAGTTACCCAGACCCCAAAAGAAAAAAATATTTCCTGCTTTCTCTTATATATGTATAGTAACCAATAAGCTTTTGATGTGTGTATTTAACAATCTGAATAATACACAGCACTTAGATGGTAAGGAAACAGGGAGGAAGAAAAGAAAGTAGTGTTGTAAATAAAGTAGAAACTAAAAGAACTAAATGGGTAGGGGATAGAAGGTCTGGGTATAAAGGACAGAATATAGGGAGGGACAACTAACACTAAAGGCCTTTTAAGTCCCACATAGGAGCACCAGACTGAGCTCCCAAGGTCCTGATGAGGAGCAAAAGGAGGGAGATCATGAGCAAGGAAGTCAGGACCGTGAGGGGTGCGTTCATCCATTGAGACAGTGGGACAGATCTAACGGGAGACCACCAAGTCCAGTTGGAACAGGGGACCAAACCGGACTCTCTGAATGTGGCTGACGGTGGAGGAGGACTGAGAAACCAAGGACAACGGCGACGAGCTTGAACTCTACAGCATGGACGTGCTCACTGTTTCTGTGGTTTGATGGAACAAGACCAACCCTCCCAAAAGATCTCCATGAACACTGAAAATGCTTCAGTCAACAAACATCAGGAAGCAGTTTGGAGAAAACTGTGCCCAAATTCCCAAAATGTTTGTTTGTAAATGTTTGTTTTCATAAAAGGGGATATGATATAGATATTAATAATTTGCATTGGTATGGCTCTTGGTTTATTAATAAAAATTTAAGGTCAGTTTTGTTAAAAAAAATAAAAAAATAAAAAAAATAAAAAGCCGTATGTTTAATATTCACAGTGCTAGAAGGTTCTCTGCATACCAGAGGAGAAAGATAATCACCAATATTAGCCAGTTACAAACTGCTGGTCTACAACAGTGACCTGCTTGCTAGATATCTTGTTCTGTATGATATGGGACTAACCAACCATATTTGATTCATGAAATAGAACCCATATCTAACATTGCTAAAGTCGCCAGAAAACTGAGACTAAATAGGAAGTGGGCCTATGCGAACACCTACTACTATTATTCTAATAAAGGAACATAGCAATAAAATGACTCCTAATACCATAATGTTACATCAATCACCACTCAACAATTATCAAAGAAATACCTTGTTGACAGGGGTTTCTGTCCCGCCCTATCCTGGAGCAGTTCATTTTCAAAGAAACATACAAAGGCCTATATTAAGTATAAAGTGATTGACCTATTAGCTCAGGCTTCTTATTAACTAATTCTGACATCTTAAATTAGCCCATAATTCTTGTCTGTGTTTCTGTGTTAGCCACATGGCTTGGTACCTTTTATCAGTGAGGCATTCTCATCTTGCTTCCTCTGCATCTGGATGAGGACTGCAGATTGAGCCTTTCCTGTTCCCAGAATTCTCCTATTCTGGTCACCTCCACCTATACTTATTTCCTGCCTGGCTGCTGGTCAATCCGCATTTTATTAAACCAATACAAGTGACAAATCCTTAGAGTACAAGACCATTGTCCCACGGCACTGACCCCCCTTTTATTTTCAAAACAAAAACTCTAATCTTCTTCTTCTTTTTTTTTTTTTAGCTTTTTTCCTGACCATTATCCATAAAAACTTGCAACCAGCAGTTTAAACAAAGAAAAACATCTATAATCCATTTATGTGGGCATAATTTTCCAGGCAATTTCCTGCTGATTGGGGGTGCTGATAATCTTATGGGTACATAAAGACAATTTAGGATTATGACCAAGTCCTGACTGGAATATTCTGTGAAGCTTGATCATCTCAGCCAACAGTCTTGCGGTTGTTTTGGATGTAAAACTGAGAAGAAACTCCAACAGAGGTCCTCTGAAATCTTGGATCATCTGGACCATCCGTTCCTATCAGATATTTTTTTTCAGGGGGCCTTCCTTGATCAAACTTGATTTTTCTTAACCTAGAATGAATCCACAGCCCCTCATTACCCATGGAAACAAAAGCAAAACCTCTTCTCCAAAGTAACATATCTTTTGATTTAAATTTTGAAGTCAAGGCATTTTCAAAATATATATGGAGGATTAATACAGCATCATTGATAATCAAATGTCTTTTAGCTGTTGCTCCTTTAGCTGTGAAACAATTCAAAGACAACACAATAATATACACTATCCAGATTATCTGTGTATTTTCCATTTTTATGTGACTTTATTTTAAACTTGCTTTTACTTTTATTTTTAATTTAGGTTTTGTGAGACGGGATTTCCCTGTGTGTCTTTGGCTGTCCTGGAACTCACTCTGTAGACCAGGTTTCCTTGAACTCACAGAGATCCTCCTGCCTCTGCCTCCCAAGTGCTGGGATTAAAGATGGTTGCCACCACACCCAACTACTCTCTTTCTTTTTTTTAAAGGACTTTATCGTTTTTCTTGTTTCTCCCAAGCCTATATATCTATATATCTATATCTATACACACACACACACACACACACACACACACACACACACACACACACATTGTACACACTGTAAACCATTTAGAGTTTTTTTCATCTGAATCTATCTTTACTGTATATCTCTCTTCTGATCACATGAGTCTTTAATTTGCTAAGTGATATTACTAGGATTAAAGATTAACAGCTGGATCCACTCCATTTCTTAGCTTTCTGAGGTCTAGCTTCAAGGCAGGGGTACTGGTGGGAGCCATGTTTATTGCCAGAACTCTATGGAGTTTCATGGATGCTACCAAGAAGCCATGTTTAACTCTTTGTTTTTATGTCTAACATTACTTCCCAAGCTCTCTTGTGCTTTATGTGGATGTAGTTGTCCATGTTGGTGCCATTTGTTGACAGAAGTTTCTATCCTGCCCTGTCCTATAGCTCTTTAGTCCCAAAGGAGCACATAGAGGCCTACAGAATATGGCATTTAAAATGTTTTAAGACCTTGAAACTTTTCATGACAATGAGACACATCTGCTCCTGGCAGCACCAATCTACTTCAAGAGAATGATGGGCATCAAAGAGGCTCCTTAAGGAGTTTGTTAGCCATTTGGGCAAGAAACGGCTCTTGCCAGGACTGCTTCATGGCATACTTTATGAACTGGACATACAGGACCCACAGAAAAATCACTCCTGAACTTGCATAAAGGTGAGACCGTCCTTTGGGGTTCCTGCTTCATGAAAAAGACTGCTCTTTGCAGTACACAGAAGAAAGCAACTGATGAACTTTGCCAATACAAGGCATGAGAGATCTTCAAATTTCCTGCTTCATGGAAAAGTTTGCCGGACATTATGGGTCTGCAAGCTGAAGATGGGTGCGCCAATGTTCCAAAAGAACTTTGAGTGACTATCCAAGCAGCGAGATGTCTCTGTGTCTCTGTCATTTCTACAGTTTTGGAAGTTGCTTACAATGCACTTCTTGTTTACTTAGATAATATCATATCCTTCTGGAGTCTTTGATGGAGTTGAAGAATAGATCATTATAATTATAGTTTTCCTTAGTTATGGTAAAATATAAAGTAGATATAAATGTTGTAACTGTAACTCTTGGAGATTCCTATTTTGTTATATGTAATCTTGCTATGTTAAAGTTAAAAACTTCCTTTTCCTTTAGAGAGAAAAGGGGAAGTGATATGGGAGGTGATGCATGCTGTGAATATGTTTTATTGCCATTGGTTAATAAAGAAGCTGCTTTAGGCCAATGGTTTAACAGAGTAAAGCCAGGAAATATATAGATAGACAGAGTCAGAGAGAAGCCATGTAGCTGCAATCAGAGACCTATGCCTCCGCTGGAGCCAGCTGAAACTTTGCCAGTAGGCCATGACCTCATGGTGATGAACAGAATAATGGAGATTGGTTAGTTTAGGATACAAGAGCTACCTAGCAATATGCTTAAGCTATTGGCCAAACTGTATTGCAAATAATATAGTTTCTGAGTGATTATTTTCAGTCAGGGTGGTCAGGAAACTAACTAACAGCCTCCCTACACAACATCCTACACAACATTTTGCAGTAGAAAATAATTAAGAGAGATCCACAACTAAGCAATGTGAAAACCATGAAAGGCTTTGGAGCACTGACCCTTAAAGAGATGCCTTCACCAAACAGCTCCCATCAAGGTTGAGGGATCTATGCAAAAAGGAGGCAGAAAGCCTGCAAGAGCCATAGGTGTCAGGTGACTCCAAGGAAACTGTGTCATTGAGATACAGAGACTGATGCACATAGAAAGTCACAGAGACCATGGTATAATACATGGGAGCTGCACAGGCCCCCAGCACTGAGAGAGGGAAGTGGGCAACAGGTCCCACACTAACCAAAAAGCTATTTCCACTGGATACCTTCTGGCAAAGGGAAAATTAGTTTACTCCAATGAAGTATAACGAGTTGTATCAACTACACTCCAGAGTAGACTCCATGCCAAGAAGTAGCTGACCCACACAAATAAACATCATGATTTTTTTTGGGGGGGGTAGGCTTTCTGTTTAATTTTGTTTTGATTTTTAAACCTTTTTGTCTTCATGTTTTTTCCTTTGTTTGGAAAGAAAGAAGATGAAACTGGATGGACAGGGAGACGAGGCAAATCTATAAAAAGTTGGGAGTGGGGAAAACATGATAAAAATATATTGCATGAGAAAATATTTTAAATAAAACAACATTTCTTAAAGAATACAGAATTTTTAAGCTTTTCAATTTTATATCTCAGAACAACCATGCAAGATAGCAGAACTGATACGATTCCATGGCATCAAATATGGAAGGAACCCTTGCATGGACACCCCGTCTGTTGCCTGATCTTCTATCTCCTACTTCTCTAGTGCACCCAAACTATGATGAAGAGAATATTACTGTTTATTGTTCTCAAGAGAATTCTTGTACTGCAGTAAGAAATCTCCCAGTTGTGGTTTGGCTCTAGAATATAGAAAAACACTATGGGGGTGGGAGTGGGGGGACAGGAAAACAAGGACTTAAGGAGAACACTAATTAGCCAAGAGAATTTTTTACACTCCATTCTTTTGATCTGCCAAGTTGATCTGGGCATGAATTTGTGCCCTCCAGCCCAACCCATCTGTAGTTTGGTCCCAAGGGTCCCTGGGACCCGGTTTCATTTCTGGGTGAGATAAATGACATGGATAGAGTAAAAGGTTCTGGAAGGAGGTTTGCCTTCCACAAGTAGGGCATGCATATGAGAAACGCTAGCTATAGCTATTTCTTCTCCTGTCCCTTTCTCTCAGAAGAATTATGCCTTTACAAATATCCTCAAGAAAAGGTTTCACACAGGCCTCTGAACCTAGCTCATTGCTTGATGAAATTTATCAGACCCTAAAATACATGTGAAAAGAGGGGATAGCACTGGCACTATGGTTATTTTGAGCTCCTTTACCAAGATTGAGTCTTGTTTTGATGGGCTCTAAACTTGGCTGGACCAAATTGTACTGAGTATAGACACTTAGAAGTCCCACAACTGCTCTTATATCTCTAGAGTGTGCTGATTCACACTCCTGGACAGGTCATTCATGCATTCATATTTGTTGTCTTTCTCTGTCTCTCTGCTTCTCCTCATCCCTCCGGTCCCGTACCTTCTCATATCAGGTAGAGGGACTATACTCACTTCCTATAGTATATGGAGCTATTTTTTTATATTATTCTTTTTTATTTTGTGATTATATAATTTCCCATTTCCTTTCCTCCCTCTACACCCTCCCCCAAATTCCCCTTACTCTTTCAAATTCACGAACTCTTTTCATTAATTGTTGTTACATACATATATGTATATGCATACATCTATATCTATATATTCCTAATTACATAAATACAACCTGCTCAGTCTGTATGTTACTTTTATACATGTCTTAGAAATTCAATTCAGATGCTTGGAATGCTTAAGAAAACAATGAAGTATTTTCAGAATAAGTCTGAGTAAGCAAAACAAAGAAGCATATTTTCTACGCTAGTCAAATGTTCATCAGCAAGGAGAAAATATTTTACTCTGGTTGTAAACAAACTTTCAATCTTAAGAAATCCGAGATCTGTGCAAGAAAAGCACTATCTGTCAATTGTATTTAAATGAATAGCTCAATTGTTTCCTCATTCCAAGAAAGTATGACACTGTTTTGTTGTTGGTTTTGTTATATTCTGTGTGTTTCTGTGGTTTCTCTGTGTAGTCCTGGCTGTATTGGAACTCACTCTGTAGACCAGACTGGTCTGTCTGCCTCTGCCTCCCTACTGCTGGAATTAAAGGTTGCACCACCAGCTGGTGAAGAAATGTTTCTATCAAGACTTTCCTTATAGGTGACTCTAGGCTGTTTCACATTGACAATTAAAGCTAAGACCATATTTCATTAATCACCTCTAATTGGTGCCAGTCCCTCAGCCTTGCTTTGTGTTTCCTGACCATGACATTTTGAAAAGTCCTGTTCATAAAGCCTGGTATTTTTATGAGCTTCCTCTAGTACTGTTCCTGGAATATGAGTGAGGGTAGGAGAAGTCCAGACTCTCCCTCAGGCACGTCTCTATCTGGGTGCAGAGAGAGCTCAGTAGGTCCTGTTCTACTCAAACCATCGAGATGAACAAACACCAAGATTTTAAGTAAGACTGGAGTCTAATTAAAGAAGACACAATATTTCCAGGTTTCCAGGCAGGAAAATATCCTTTCATTGTATCTAGGAATAGATTATGTCAAACTAAATAAGAAAATTATAAGAAGGCAAAAAAGAAAAAAAACGCACATTAGAATTATCTTATAAAAATTTATATCACTAACATAGAAAAAGATTTTAGGAACAAAAATATTAGGAACAAGTGAAACAATGCTTTATCAAAGAGAGCAAACAGAAGAAATCCAGTAGAAATTCTATAATTAGATAGTAACAAATGAACTTAACCTGAGACTGGAAAGGACAAAATATAGAGTTAGTGAGTCTGAAGTCTTAGGAACAGAGAGAAGAACAATTAGCAGCAAATGCGCAGGAGTCCAGAACACTGGAGCAACAGTAACAGTGCGAACACAATGTCCCCTGAAGGCTAGAACAAGATGACACCATGGAACGTGAATCTTGACAAAAAACTAAAAAGTAATCAATGACTGTTTCGAAAATTTGGCAAAACCCATAAACTTTCAGATTCAAGAAGCTAGACAAAAATCTAAAGAAGATAAGTCTTCTTTAGATAAGTTAGAAAGGTGTTCCACCACCAGAATATGTTACCCATACTCACTGGCTCAACTTGCCAAACTATTAGCAATTAAGTAATTCAAGGGCTCCAAGATCTACATTTCAACCAAAGCTAGGAATCAGTTTTATCAATATAAGCTGTATTTTAATGAGAAACTTTTCTTTAGCATATTTCATTTCTAATGCCCTTAAGTATAATAATTCATTCCTACTATAGAACAACAGTGTTTGGTATTATCTGAACATGTAGGAGACATTTCTATAAACATGAAATGCAAGTTTTATTGGAACGTATTTTATGCACATGAACTGGACAACAACACAGAAAAGACCAAACAAAGCAGAACCAATTGTACTCACACACCCTTCTGCGCAAATTGTACTCACACCAATAGAACTTAGTTGTTACTAAATCATAACTCAACCATATAACTTGATGCTAGATAAATAAAATATTATTCATATATTTGAGATCTCCAAATAGGAGGTTTTTAGAAAATACTACAAACAATATAAGTTTTTCAATCCAAAACAGTTTTAACAATCTAAAATTTCTACAGTGGTTCTGTTTTTCCTGGTGATTCAAAGGGAAAACTCTGAATAAATTCTGTAGTCAAAACTATGTATACCAAGATTTATCCCTACTGTATGTGCTGGCTTTTTGGGAACTTATTCTCTTTGGATGGATACCTTGCTCAGCCTAGATATAGTATACAGTATATACCTTGGACCTTCCCCAGTGCACTGTGCTGTACCCTCTCTGAAGACTGGATAGGGGTGGGGTGTAAGGGTATGTGGAGGGAAGGGGATGAGAACTTGGATTGGTATTTTAAAAAAAATAATTAAAAAGAAACAATGTACATGGTCTAGAAGGTGGCCAATCTTACTGTTTAAAAACACTGAGTTCTGTCTTTCATACCAGGGTAGTCACTTGCATTAGCCCTGGCATCATTTCATTTTTCTTTTTTATCAAATTTCCTACTAAATACAGGAAAAATTGAGCCTGATAAATATAGAATTGATGATCATTATTAACCAAGGTTATAACCACTATTTCACACAACTACCAACATCTTGGTCATTTGACTGTTCTATTTTAACATATTTTTTGTTACTGTTTTCTCCTTGGTTCATTCAATTTAATATGCCTGGTGGCCATATCACTGGAATAAATGATAAAATAACAAAAACAGGAACAGTGACTTATCTACCACACACAGGTTATAACTGAGCGACCATCATGTTGGCAGAATTTGTATAATGAAAGACTGTGAAGTCAAAGAGGAGTACAACTTGACTGTGCACAGAGGCTAAGCTTTAGGGGATGGCAGAGCAGACTACCTTAGGCAGAATTAAAGACGTCTGTGATCACAGTGACTCATGAGGCAGTATCAAATACCACCGCGAACCTCTGCTCCTCAGAGCACACACCCTGTGAGCGCTGGGGATGTGGGCAGTGGGATGAGGCATGTGCTCTATGAGTGATGCACACTGATTCACGTCACAGCTTTCCTTTACACACTATGTGCAGCGCTAAATTCTACAGTTAGCAGCTCCTGCCATGTGTCTTCAACCCTAACAAACTGTTTAAGAACATAAATCAGACATTTGCAAATATATTAGTCAACCTTATTTCAGCAAATGGAGCAAACTTAAGAGTTACCAAAATTTCTATGTGATTTTTTTCTGATATACATGGAATGTCTATCTATATGGATAATAACAATTTAGGGAACATGAGCAAACAAACTTGAAGGAAAATAAAATTTCAGTTCACCATAATACCATCATCACATATATATGGCAGTATTATTTTGGTATACAGTTTTCTAAATCGATCTTCAATTAGCATATGTGTGTATAATTTTCAGTACTCGATATCTTTAAGGACCAGTGTCCTTCTATGCACTATCTCTATGCAGTGGATTTATACATGTTAAATCTGAAACATTTATGAAGTTCTACACATTGAGTGTGTGTGTGTAGGGGTGCAGAGACAGAAAAAGAGAGATAAAAACATATATAAATACAAGTATATCACTATTATCTCAGGTACTCTAGTACTGATTTGGTAGTGCTATTAAATCACTGTACACCATACACTGCTTATAAAGAATTTTACATAAATGAGAATCTGATGACTACAAAGAAACCATATTTGCTTCTACTTTTTAGGTAAGAAAATTGAGCCCAATGATGTGTCTCTGAGAGCAGGGAGTCAATAAAAGTGTTATACCTTACTTAAAATGCAGTACTGTATTCTAAGTCATTGCCATGTCCAAAGCTGTCTTCTTGGTAGTTGAGATGGAGGAAGAACAGAGATGAAAGTAAGGAAAGATATTTCGAATGAGGAAGCCATTAAGGGGCTAGCAAGAAACCTAACATTAGAGAAATTCCCAGGAATCCACAAGGATGACCCCAGCTAAGACCCTAAGTAATAGAGAAGAGGGTGCCTGAACTGGCTTTGCCCTGCAGTTAGACTGATGCATATCTTAAATATCACCATAGAACCTTCATCCAGCAACTGATGGAAACAGAGGCAGAGATCTGCATTGGAGCACTAGATTGAGCTCCCAAAGTCCAACTGAACAGTAGGAGGAGTGAGAATCTGAGCAAAGGTGTGGGTCACTTTAAATACCTTAGAAAAGTCTGCAAGATTGTCTGAATGAACGAGTAAATACAAGAGGCAGCAGCAGCTGTGATAACACAGATGTGCATCTACGCACATCTTTTATGCTCTTAACTTAACTTTTATGCTCTGAGCAGCTTGCAGACCACTGACACACAAAAACAAGTACCTATCCCATCCTTCTACACTGTATTAAATAAGCAATGGCCACTTACCATGACTCCTCAGAAAGCGACCTTTGATTCCCAAGCCACCTTTCCTGGAAAAGTGTAGCTCTCACCCTACAGCAAGAACTTATCTTCATAGAATATGGAGACCATCACAGAAAACCACAACTGCATCATGGGGAGTATCCTCAGTGGATACATCTATATCATAGCTCCTGTATATATGGCTCAGGGGATTTCGAGAAAGAAATGGTGAACAGATATTAAAAGACAGAATAGCAGAAAGTCTGGTGTGAAGCAGGGTCTTGCAGAAATGGCTACATTAACAAGACCAGAATAATATCAAAACACATGCTAACACAGAAAAGATAAAATGTCACAGGATTTCACCGCAGACAAAGAACTACAGGCAATTAATGACTGCAAAAGAGAATTGGTCTCTCCTAGGAATGAGGCCTTTTATAGGCTATTCAATACAAAGTGGTCAAGCCTGAAATCACATACATGGAAAACAACAAAAATAAACTCTGCAGGCTATATTTATGTATTTCTGAATATATGTGTACACACATATGTGTATATCACAATAACAATAGAAAAGAGAGGTTATCAATTGGAAGGGGGAACATAGGACAGGATAGAGGAAGGAGACCTGGGAGAGGCTAGAGGGATAAAAAAAGGAAGGGGGGATATAATTCTATTTTAACTAAAAATTTATAAAACTTTAAAAATTCAAAATGAGAAAATAACCTTTATTCTACACAAATACAGTATACCCATACTAAGATTAGTATTTTTCAGTCAGGCGGCTGACAGATTAGCTGCTGATCCATTGAACACAAATCCTCTTCTCTTTTTAAACTCAGTCATATAGGTGCATCAAAGGAGAACTTTTTTCCTTTGCTCATTGCTTGAATCTTTCAATGCTAACCATTCTTCTCTCGACCCAATTCCTATCCTCGTCTTTTTAATCTTCATAATTCTTTTTTTAATTCCCCCCCCGCCGCCCAGAAAGCATTTCTCTGTGCAGCTGGCTGTCTGGAACATGGATCTTTAGATGAGGCTGGCCTTGAACTCAGAGATCTGCACGCTTCTGCCTCCCAAGTGCTGGGACTAAAAGCATGCACCACCACGACCCAGCAATATTCATAATTCTTACACATTCTTTAGAAAAAGTTTAAATATGCAAACTATTTATTTGATACATCACTAAAAAATTTTTGCTTTGTTTGAGATAGAGTCTCACTATGTAGCTTTGCCTGGCCTGGAACTTGTTATGTAGTCCAGGATGGAGCAGGGCTGCTTTGAATAGGAATCCACCAGCTTCTGCTTCCTGAGTGCTGGGGATTAAATGCATGTGCCATCATGCCCAGCTAGTAGAAAAAGTTTAAAAACATGACAATGCTAACAATAAAATGAAAAATTAAACCATTAAAGAATATAAGAACCTAAAATTTCAACTAAAAAATATAATTCTAATTTGTTAGAATCTTAGTTACTAGGTAATAATTAACTGACGAGTACTGAAGTGCCTAATGCGAGGATGACTTCTATCTGACAGATTGACACAGGAATATTTGTATGCAAAAGGTTAGTGAGTTTCAAAATGTATGTTTTTGCACAAGTAGATCGATCACATGTCAGTGTAAATACAATGAAGTTTGCTAACGTACTAAAGCTTAACATAATACCTCTAGTAGCACAGCATTTGAAAAACAATATTTACAGTCCTAACAATCTGGTGTGTGTGTGTGACTTGAAGCATAACATTCTTCACCATTCACATCAGCTGCAGGTGGGATCAACTTTTTTTCTTTCATTTGTCTTCAGCTTTGCAGCCCAGCATGCTGCAAAACTGCTATGGTATCTGAGAACATTGAGTACTCTATCAATCAGTTCTCCAACAAATTCCATTAGAAAATTCAACTATAACCTGCCATACAAAAAGAGTTATCAGACTACTATTCTAGTTGTTACCAAGATAAAGAACCAGAAATATTTCACATTCCTTCCTTCCATAGCTCTGGATCATTGTGGAAGACAAACCAGAAAGACTGTAATTGCTATGGGCAAGGAATTCCCACAGGAAGCTGCTTCCTAGGAAAAACAGAGCATCTGCTCAGATGAAACACAGCGGTTAGGACAGCACGGATTAGGTCTGTGAAAGCTCAAAGTTCCAGCATGGAGGGGCGGCAGTCACCAAGTTTCACCCCTACCTGAAGAGCAATACTAACTGATAGCTGAGAGGAAATGAGAGTCAGTTTTCTTTAAAGGTGTGTCTCTATGTAGGTCTATGACGCTCCAATGGATGGTTACATACCCAACAGTGTATAAGTTGAAGTAACTGGATTCGATATGCTTAAAAGAATAGCTGAGGACACAAAGTTGGGTGGGTATAGAATGGGGGATCTGAGAGGAGTTGGAGGGAGAGGTAACTATGATAAAAACAAAATAGGGAATTCTCAAAAACATAATAAAAATAAAAAAGAACAAGAAACATTTCAGTAAAATAAGATATATATCTTATATAATTCTGATCACACCCAAACTTTTATAGAAATACAAATATCATCTTTCCAAGCTTGACAAAATAATGCTTACATGATGTTGGGTTTCATACACTACAAAACATATCATAAAGATTCCTAGGGTAACAAGGACTTAATAACTCTGGATCCTCAGATCTTATCTGAAATTATGCCATATGAGCAAGCCCAAAGAAAAGTTTCATGGATTATATTTCTAACTTTACACTAGGTTCTGAATATTCAAATATATGTCCTTACATCTAAGCAAAAGATTATAATGAATGAATAGTGCAAACTATGATTTTAGAAAGTAACTTTCTCAAAACTGATTCCCAGAAATTTTTATTAACACAGGTAGGCAAAGAATTATGATTTCAGATGCTTAAAAGATAGCACAAATTCAGAACAGGGGAAATTCTAACTTAATTAGAATGGTGTTCATATTCTAAGATGCAGGTCCATTCCTTCCTCTGAATTAATGTGCCCAGCTTTAAATCTGACTGCCCCTTATACTCAGAAAATACATATTACACTCTATAAGAGACAAGAGAAGCAATACTACAAGAAAAATATGAATACTTTCAAATCAAATAGCCTGAGTGAGAAGGTAGGCAGATTATTGACTGCTTATATATGTGTGTGTGTGTGTATACACACACACACACACACACACACACACACATATAATAACAGTAGCAAAATTATAGTTATGAAGTAGCAATAAAACTAATTTTATGGTTGGAGGTCACTAAAGGAAGTCCTTCTGTCTATGTGTTGCTTTTATTGGTTAATGAATAAAGCTATTTCGGCCAGTGGCTTAACAGAACAGGGCAAGGCAGGAGTTCCAAGCAGATAGAGGAGGAGAGAGTAGGCAGGGTCAAGGAGAAGCCATGGAGCCTCACAGGAGACAGACCCTAGACGCCAGAGGGAACTTTACCCTGTAAGCTACAGCCACATGGAGATACACACATGAATAGAAATGGGTTAATTTAAGATATAAGAGTTGGCCACAAACATGCCTAAGCTATTAGCCAAACAGTATTGCAATTGATACCGATTTCTGTGTGACTATTTCAGGAGTCTGGGCTGCTGGGAAACAAATGTAGCCTCTGCCAACACATGAGAAACTGTAGTCAAGAGTTGTAGTGTTAGGAAAGTTGAAAACCACTGTTATAGGACATAATCACCTATGTCTGTTTACTTATGCATTTTGTGTACACATATACACACAGAGAATGTACTTCAAAAATATGTTTAACTTAGAATTTGAAGTGGCACTAAATAGTTCTGAATGACATATTAATGTAATGTCAAAGCTAATACAGGCTATTAGGATATTAGAGAACAGGTATCATCAGGGTAGGAATGAGTCATGATGTTCAGAAATGTTGAAAAACAATGCAGGTGGTAAAACTTGGAGATTTCTGTTATGATATGTAAAGATGTATTAGGAATAAAAGTAAACTCCCTCAACCTAAATGAGGCAAGACTGCTAAAAGCTCAGTTTTTTTTTTAAATCTTGAAATGTTACTGCTATGGCTGACTGGAATACGCCGCATGTTGAGTTTTCTGTACTGAAACAAGAGAGATCTTCCAGGCTGGAGATTACAGTCTGAAGTACCTCACTCGAGCTGACTAGCCCAATATTTGAATTACTTCTCACCACAAACTCTTTGTCTTCTAGACTCCTGGGATAGCATAAAAAATTTTAGAACATCTAAGTTTTAATTTTAGATTTAGAGGTTATCTCTCATTCTTAATGACAAAATGGTTTAACTAAGAAACCCCTAATTTCTACCCTGCCTTAAAAAGAAAAAAAAATCAATGAATATATTTCAGTAAGATATCCAGAAGAAAATCACTCAGATAAAATTAACATAAATTGTAGAGAAAAAATATATGATGAACAATTGATTTTTCATAGAATTTTTATGGATTTTATAAAACTCTAATAAGAACTGTAATCTTGGCAAAAAACATGCAAGGGTGCACATTTTTCTATTTTAATATCCATTTTGAAGGATTTTACAATGCCCAAGAAGTGCTCCAATAAGAACTGTCCTCCTAACTGGTTATTTCTCAACTGGTGGGTCATGACTCCTTTGGGTCTCATATCAGATATTTAGATTACAATTCATAACAGCAGCAAAATTACAGTTATGAAGTAGCAGTGAAATAATTTAAGGCTGGGGGTCATCACAACATGAGGAATTGTATTAAAGGTGTCAGCAGTAGGAATGGTTGAGAACCACTGCTCTAACTGGTGCCAGAATTTCATGAAGCAAGCTGGATGCTGGAGAACAGTTAGGATCTTCATAACTACTTCTGATACCATGCCATTCTGAGAACTATCTAAACCACTAAAGCACACAATTAGTTCTGCTTTTGTAGATTAGGATTAAAACAAAATATTTGTCATATACAACCAATCCATTCTTGTTTTCCTATTGTAATTAAGTCAGTATCATTGTAATGATAATTTCTATGTTTAAATAAGAGTCTCTGATGCCATAAGGGCCCATACTGGTTTCCCAATCACTTATATGGAGGGGAAAGCAAAGACTCAGTATTGTAGTCTCTATCCTGTAGTCAAAATACCAATATTGTAACTGAACAAAAATCATGACGAAGAACACCATGGGATAATTGCACAGGATTCCTCCTAGAATACAGAGTTTGCTTTATAGGACCTAACTCCATATTAATAAAAGACATTTATTATGAATTGTCCATAAAACTCTGTAAGGAGATATCTGAAAAGTTGTTCCAGCATCTTAATTTTGGTGATAAACATTGCAAGTTCTAAAGCTATTCTTTGCCTCTTCTCCAGACCCTGGGGGAATGAGATGGTTGGGATGGAGGAAGGGTGGATAGGGGTGCAGGTAAGAAGATATCTCAATTAAGGGAGCCATTTTAGGGTTAGCAAGAGACTTCACTCTAGAGGGGTTCCCAGGTATCCATGGAGATGTCCCCAGCTAGTTCCTTGGGCAGCTGAGGAGAGGAAGCCTGAAATGGCCCTTTCCTATAGCCATACTGATGAATATCTTGCATATCCCCATAGAAGCTTCATCTGGCAATGGATGGAGATAGAGACAGAAACCCACATTGGAGCGCAGGACTGAGCTCCCAAGGCCCAAATGAGGAGCTGAAGGAGGGAGAACATGAGCAAGGAAGTCAGGACCACAAGGAGTGTGCCCACCACTGAGAAGGTGGGGCTGGTCTAATGGGAGCTCACCAAGGCCAGCTCGACTGGGACTGAAAAAGCATGTGATCAAACCGGGCTCTCTGAGTGTGGCAGACAATGAGGGCTGACTGAGAAGCCAAGAACAATTTGATCCTACCGCTTGTACTGGCTTTGGGGGAGCCTAGTCTGTTTAGACCTGGATGGACTTGGGAGGACCTTGGACTTCCCACAGGGCAGGGAACCCTGATGCTCCTTGGACTGGAAAGGGATGGGGGAGTGAAGGGAGGGGGAAGGAGACGGGAGGTGGGGAAGAGGCAGAAATTTTTAATAATAATAATAATAATAATAATAAATAAAGTGCTGGTGGTAAAGCGGCCCAGTACACATTGGATCATTCTCTAAGTCATTGGTGCTATTTCCCCTTCCTTGTCCTCTTAAAAGAAAAAGATCACAGTCACGAACAAAATTAAAAGTTATTTTGCATTCCTAATTTAATTTCTGAAGAAAGCACATTAGATAAAAATGGTATTTAGGATTTGAAAAAATATTCCTTATAATGATGCTTACAGAATATTGTGAAATATGGATTTATAAGAATTGAGATGATTCTTTTCAGTTATAATAAAAATGATGAAAATAGTAGAGGAATCAGAGTCTAAGATAAAAATTAATGGTACCATTGTTGAAAATAAGAGACTTGGGAGAGAATCCATGTAAAGCAGGTTTCTTTAAGCTCCATATTCCATTTGCTTTGGGAAGAGAAGGAGAAGGAAAAGATAAAGCCACACATTACAAACCTACAAAGGGAAGCACATCTTTGCAATTATAATTAATCTGTGGGACCATGTGTCAGGACAGTTTATGGAGAAAAATAGTTCAGTGCTACTTTATAAGGGTAAGACATTAGAAGAAAAATGTTGTAAGTGAAGCTAATATCAGTTCAGAAAAAAATATTTTAAGAACCATTAATCATGAAGATTCAAGTCATAAATTGGCTAGCAGCTAGAGTCCGTGAAAGCAAACCTGCTCAAGTGGCCGGGTGAATTGTAGGTGTTTTATATCTTTCTCTACGTATTTCACTTACAGACATTTCTGACAAACTAAATACTAAGTATAATTCCATGATGACCTAGAATTTCTCTCCTGTTATGATCCATCTAGTCACATTATTTCAGTAACCATCCTACCACCTTGCTGTAAAAACTCTCATGAGCATTAAATGAATAGAACATTTCTTCCATCTTTACTGTGATTTTTCTTTCATGTACTCAAGTAAGAAAGATATTACCAGGTAGTCATTTATTTTATTGTATACATGAAAGATTAGATACACCTACGCCTAGGTCTTATACTCAATTCATATTTATTTGTCCTGAAATGCTGCCTCATCAAAAGGATTTTTAACAAGAGTCAAATATTCACTCATGGAAAAACTGCCAGCATAATAAAGCAATAGAACCATTGCAGAGTATTCAAAATTTCTCTCTCTCTCCTTCCTGCATCCCTCCCTCCTTCTCCTACACTTATATATTTATCTTATGGTTCATATTCTCTAAAGGAAAGACAAGTATAACCTGTACTATAAATTATTTATATGTCACTATACTAAGGTTACTTTCAATTACATTTCTAAATCTTTAAATAATATGTTATGAAGACTTTATAACTGCATAAACAGATTCTGACCTACTGCTGTCATACCATAATAGCAAACCACAGAGAAATGTTTTTCTGGACAAACGTATCCAGGTGATATCAATGTCTTTCACATCCCTCCAATAACACTATCAAGACTGTTCTTAGCGTAATAGGATATACATTTTCTATAATACAGGGCCGCAATAGATAACAGCTTGCATATTTATTTATGTTTTGTATTGGGTGTGTTGTTATTGCTGATATTTGCTCCAGTGTGACTGAACTCGGGGCCCGAGCATGGTAGATAACTACTCTAAAACGCATCTGCATGCCCAGTTTGGCCCAATGCTTAAAGATGATAAAATGTTACAATGATTAAAGGTCTATTAGCTATTCCAGTATTAGCATTGTCACAATTATAACCCGAACATTTATTGCTTTTGACATAAACTTTAATAACAAAAAGACAGATAGAAAACTGTGTTTTAGCTAATGTCTTTCAAGTACTATAATTATTTTAAAACACAGGTAATAAAGAAAACTTTTTTCCTACATGCTCTGTCATAAAATGGAAAGATATTTTCTTTGAAAGATTGCATAGATTAAGCCTGTTTATTAAGCAGCTTAACCAACATTTTCAGTTCAATACATTTTCCTGGAAAATCATTAAGAATTTAAAGAAGTTAAAGTTCATAGAGCTTAGATTCAATAACATAGACTTAAATATGATATAATTTTACTCCCTTATTTTTCAGATTATTCTATATTTTATGTGAATATTTGACAAGAAAAAGCTTATTAACTCAATCAGATTTTAAGGGAGCTGAGGAAGGTATTTTATAACCTTTTACAATACTGAGTTAGAGGGATCAAATAGAGAATATGGCATAGATTAAGAACCTAGATTAAGAAAATTTAAAGCAACCCAAGTCATCTTGGCCAAATTCATAGGAATACAAGTAATTTCTCTAAACATGAAACACTACCAAACAAACAAGCAAGCAAACAAACAGGACAAAGAAACTGTCTATAATTTATAACATTTCCATCTGCAACAAGCTTAGTTTATCCATACGTTAGCCGACTATTAAAAAGCATTTTAAATTTCCCTTGCAGCTTTGCATTAAACCATCAGACCATCATAGTAAGTGAGTTTTATTGAAGCAAGTGCTAAAAATAAATAAATATATAAGCAAGATTCATCCTCATGTGATTTTGAGGTAGGTAGTTACTAATAATAAAACTTCTGAAGTCGGACAGGTTTAAACTTGACACACAGTATCACTATTTTGTTAAAATTTCTATTTTCTTTGAAGTGTACATGTGAGTGTCTGCTTAAACCATGCCTGAGGTCTGCTTAGGCCAGAGGAAGATAGTGGATCTCCTAGGACTGAAGTTTCAGACTGCTGTGAACCCATCAAACGGTGCAATAAACTGAACCTTGATCCTTTTAGGATCCACTTAGGAGTTCCCGATAGATAGATTAGATAGATAGATGATAGATAGATGATAGATAGATAGATAGATAGATAGATAGATAGATAGATAGATAGATAGATAGGAAGGACAGATAAAAATAGGTCTTACAAAGAGCAGCATCAGAGACTCCACATGCACACCTCTACAACACACACACACACACACACACACACACACACACTCACACACACATACACAAGAAGTAAAAGGACTTTTCTTTTCCTTCCATCTCAGTTAGAACGTGGCTGAGGGCATAGGGTGGTGGTTTGAAGAAGACAGATGCACCTTCACAGTTCAGTTGCATAGACAAGTACATGGTTATTAAAGACCCAGAGTGTTCCCTTCTGAGACTGAAGGTGTGAGCCTTATGTACTGGATAAATTCCAACTTAGGTAATTGCATTCTGCGCACTTCACCTCCCCTAGCAGCTCTTTCAAGTGAATCCAGTATTATTTTTCACTTTCTCCCCTAACCTGCTGGGTAGTGTCAGATGAGCTGTTAAACAGCTGCCGTGCTTCACTCCATAATGGTGACTGTTTCCCCATATAATTTATAACCATTCTCTGTGTGTGCTTTGGAATCTTTTAGGATAAAACTGTTACCCTAAAAATGTAAGAAATCATCATAATTTTAAAGGCACATTGGACAACTGTTTAGCTCAGTTAAATTCAGTTCAACATATTTAGAAAATACCTTATTTTGTGAAAGACCATAAAACTAGGTTAAAATATCCATGAAACATGCTATGAGATTATATGAAAAGGTATTTAAAGAAAGCAAACTATTTATCAACTATATGAATATTCTGCCAAAGAAAGGAATAGTAGGAAGAACAAATGCTTCAGACATTTTTATTTGAAAATACATCTGTCTTCATCAGATGGTAAAAATTTCCAATGTCACCCAAGAAAAACAGTGAACAGAAAAACTTGAACATTAAGTCAATGGGAAATGGAGGAGTGCCAACATTTACCATTTACAGAGAAAGAGTTCAGGGGAAAATAGAATTTTTAACTTTTTCTTATTTTCATTGGGACAGAGAACTGTGCATGTTCATCAACACACAGGCATGCAAAGGGACAAATATACCACAGTCTGCCCGAGGAAACTTGTACATGACAACATAATTTTTGGCAATACTAAAAAAGGTGCCATGGCAAGACTAGGAGCAGTTACTGTATACCTTTATCCCATTTGTAGTTTATTTGGTAGGAATACATCCAGTCCCTCATTCTCCTGGTCTTCATAGCAGAATACACTGAGAACAAGGAAAGTGGGCAAAGGAAGCCAGGAATATAACTCAGTGAAACAACACTGGCCTAACACATATGAAGCCTCGATACAATCTCCAGCACTGACAACAACAAAAACAAACAACAACAACAACAAAAACAAACAAACAAACAAACAACAAAAAACTGGTGCTAACCTTAAAGATATACATTTATTTTTGTCTTTCTTTTTCAGAGTCCAAATAGTCTGTGTTTGTATGTATGTGCACAGTCATGTATACACCAGAAACTGCTGCTGTGTGTCTTTCTATATTGTTTTCTATCTTTTTTGACAGTGCCACTCCCTGGGCCTGGAGCTCACTGACTGGCTAAGGTGACTGTAGAGGGAGCTAGAAGGATCTTCCTTTCTTAACCTGTTCCTAGTATTTGGGCTACAGAAGCTCACACCACACTCTGCTCTTCTGCACATACAGGGGATTCAAAAGCCTATCTTCATGGATGCATCAGCCAGCACTTTTCCCACTAACGAGCTCTCCAGCTGTTGCTTGTTTGTATAAATATACTCCTAGTTGAGTATAACATACAGCCAACACAGAAAAACTAGCACTTTTAAGCTCACGCTTACCAACTTAGTTATAACAGTGGCTTGACTGGTCTTATTTTTATTAAAACTGACATTTATTTAAAGGAAAAATGCCCAATCATACAATTTGATGGAATGTGATTCACCATTATTTATTAATTCAGGCTACATAATTAGACCCCCAAGTTGCACTTTATGAAACAATTTTTCATCAACTCTGAAGTAGTCATTTAGAGACTATATTTCTACAAGTCCAAATTCCTTACATATTTTTTTCCTGTAGTAATAAGAAGGGTTTCTAAAGCAAAAATAAAACTAAATGTTCTTGGACACAATTTTAGTTCTGGGATTATTATCTGTGCTACAATTTGGCTACAGTAAACTACAAAACCTTAAACCAGCTTTTCCCCAAACACATACATATGAAGTACTCTGGTTAAAAAAAAAAGTAACTATCCATTACTACATCAAGGTTTATCATCCTCTACCTATCATGTTATCAGGGAGAAGTACTGCATCAACCAACCTGAACATGCAGGACGCATGCAGGAAACACCAGCAAAGAGGAGCACAAACTGCACTGAGTAAGAGCAAACACTCAAGGATTATACAAAATGCTGTGAATAACTGACTGTCTAGAAAGTAGCAAGTTTTCCTGACTTTGTTTCTTTCTTTCTCTTTTTCCCCAGACAGGGTTTATCTGTGTAGCCCTGGTTATACTGTAACTCACTCTGTAGGCCAGGCTGGCCTTGCACACACAAAAGTTCTACATGTCTCTGACTCCTGAGTATTTTTTATTGTTGAGTGTTTTTTATTGCACCACCACCCTGATTTTCATTGCTGATGACAGCTGTGTCTACTAGTGCCATCCTTGAAATATAGTTACAAACCATAATATAAGAGGGAAAAAAAACAAAGCAGGGGGAAAATAACCATGAGAGGCAGTAAGGGACGTAATATATCCAAAGGATTTTAGAAGGAGTAACTAAGAACCTATGCTACAAAAACTTATTTAAGTAAAGGAACTTAGAACAAGAGAAGATATGGGGAAAACCCAGCTAAGTATTATAGTAGGCTAGATTAGACATACTAGACAAACTCAACTACTCATATTTAATAATTTCATGAATCATACAAAGTTGAGTGTCAAATTGAGACGCCTGCTAGGCAATTAAGATTAGGATAGTAGATGTGAGCTCATACAGAGGAAGGCAGAGAACATGTAAAGGATGCAGGTGCATACTGCACCCAACACTTTCTGTTCTCTTCACATAGTCCTTACCACTCTGATTAAAGGTTAGGGAAACTAAGCAACAAAACAGAAGGTGCTAGAACAAGTCTTGCATATATAAACCAGGTCTACATCACACAAATTTCTCTCTCACACTTACTCTACTCTTGCTACCACTCCTGTGCTCATTCTGAACTATATACTATGGACTGACAGAATTTAATCCACTCCCTAATGATGTCAGCCAGCTTCTAAAGCAGAACTCAAAACAGGAAGAGTAAATAGTTAAAAATTTGAAAGAAGCAAACATATCTGATTGATGAATGGCACAGTAAAAGCTGTAATCCCAGCCCATACAGGGCAGGAGGAAATTGAGGCCACCATGGCATGAATTTCAGCCAGTCAAGGACTCCAAAGTAAGATTCTGTCTCAGGGGCTAGGGTGGGGGATTCTGACATCAAGTCCTAGGAAAGTGACATGAAAAATGATAGGCTGAGCTTTGGATGCTGGCATTCCTATTCATAGAATGAGTTTTAAAGAGTAGCCCCATACTTACTGGGAACAAACAAACAAGTAGGTGGGCTGAGTCATCTCTAGTTCCATCTTAAAGTCTTAGTAGCTGTAGTTCAGAAAGTGAGATACTTCCAGTAAAAGAGCAAGAAATCTAAGGCACCTGAAATAACAGACTGCTAAGAAACCTTTGGCACTACCTATTGTTCTCATAAATTGCAATGCTGCCAATCATCATTGGTTAATCCTATTTAGTAATTACTAATACAATCAACATCTTTGACTCCAGATTTTTACTCATCTGTGTAATTTTTTAAACTAATTTCTAAGTTCTGAACCCTGATTTACTACACGATGAACACAGGAAAAACATTTTTACTTCAGTTTCCCAAGCTGTACAACAAAGAAACTGGTCTAGAATATTTGTTAATGTTCTATTTCAGATTATCTACTAAATAAGAATTACTTGTTCTTTCATGAGACAAATATATCAATAGCTAAATCTGAAAATAAGATGATTTGCCTACAATGGAAATGTATTAGACATTTTTCTATAATTTTTCTGTCTCAATTACTAATACAATGATATGAAAAACTTAAAAGCTGTTATTTTTATCCACTTTTCCTCTTTACCCTTCCCCTTTATGACTCTTGTTTATGTCTTTTCAAACTCATTCTCACAGCCTGAGACAGCCCCCTCTTCAATTAGTTAGAGACAACTGTAAGAAGCACTTAAGGATTTAGTACTATCAAACGAGTTTGGCACATAAAGCAAATGTGGTGGCTTAGACTAGACCAGTCCGCTCATTAAGAATTATGTGTGCTCAGAGAGCCAGCCCACACTTAGATGTGATTACACAAAGCAGACGCACTGGCTTTCTACATGTGTATGAATTTAGATTTCCAGGCCACACTGAGGAACTCAGAACTACATAATAGGATAGGAAGCAGTGGCCATGAATTCCTCCTAAGGAAGGGATGTGCATGAATAGTGTACAGGAGAGAAAAGTTCGCCTGCATCAAGAAACTTCTCTTTGTAACAGATGGAGACCATTACAGAAAACCAAAGTGAATCAAACTGCAGAGTTGTGGAGCCCCATCTCATCTCAGTAGATACATCTAAAATACAACTCTTGCATTAAGACTCAAGGATAAGTGCTGAAGCAAGGGCAGAAAGACTGTAAGATGCACAGGATCAGGGACTTTGCTAAGTGATCAGGTCTCATAGTAAGGTCAGAGGCTACACCCATGAAGTCTCACCAACATGAATACTCAAATGTGAGCTGAAAAAGTACAGCAATCATAGATATTCTAATGTGGATGTGGGGGCAGAAGGCCCCAACCTTACATAAAGAACTACAGGCAATTAATAAAGGCTGAGAGTGGAAATACACTTTCCCTAGAGAAGAACATACCAATTTGTTATTCAGTAACAAGTGGTCACGCCGTGAAAACATACATACGAGTAACATAATACAGGCTTTGCAGCTATATTTTTGTATTTATATCAATGGTGATTATATGTAACAAAAATTAATGAAAAAAGAAGCTATGAATTGGAAAAAAAGCCAGGAGGGCTATGACATTTTAGAGGGAGAAAAGCAAAAGGGAGAAAAGATGTAATTGTATTAGAGTCTCAAGAAATAAAAGAAATGCTTTAATTTTTATTTAAATATAAAAAGAAATAGCTAAAATGCTATTTCTGGCTTTGAAATGTATTTATCACAAGAGATTTCAGGGAGCAGCCAAGAGGTAAGTGAGGAAAAACATATCACAACAAACAGAGAAACAGAACAAAAATTTCAGTTTAGACCAACAGGCAAGAAAATGTGGACCTACTGAAAGCAGTATTTGTGCAACTACTAAGCTTAGCACTTATTAAAGTAAACATGATGTTCCCACATTATGTTCTCACTGTGGTCACAACTAAATTTTTTAAAGGATCATATTTAATACTACTGATGCAAAACATTCTAATCTTCCAAAAATAAAGTAGCAATTTAAAAGATAGAAAACTAGATCCATCCATTTGCCTGAAAATTTCAAGATGTCATTTTTTTTTTTTTTTTTTTTTTTTTTTTTTTTTTTTTTACCACTGTGCAGTTCTGCACTGGTAAATGTACCACATTTTCTTTATCCACTCTTCATTTGAAGGGCATCTAGGTTGTTTCCAGGTTCTGACTATTACAAATAAGGCTGCTATGAACATGTCCTTGTGTATATACCCAACAGTGGTATTGCTGGATCTAAAACTATATTGAGTGAGGTAATCCAGATTCAGAACACAAAAATAAGTGACTTTTAGACATAAAACAAAGAACCAGCCTACATGCCACAACTACAGAGAAACTAGACAACAAGAGGACCCTAAGAGAGACATACATGGATCTATATAGGAAGGTGAAAGATCTCCTCAGTAAATTGGGAGGATAAGGGTTCACAGGAAGGGGTAGAAGAGCAGAGGGGAGAAATAAAAAGAAGTAGAAAAGAATGTATAGCTCAAAAAAAATTAAAAAAGGAAAAAATACTCTAATAAATAGAATATAATAAAATAGAGAATTAGTTCCATAGAAACATTTATTCATAAAAAATTATTGGCTGAGGATGGATGTGCCTGAGTGAGATGACTTTGTAGGGCAAATATGAGAATCTGAATTCAGAACCTTAGAGTCCATGCAAGAGCTGGACCCTGTAGTGTGCATCTGTAACCCCAATCCTCCTACAGTGAGATGGAAGGCAGAGACAGGAGAATCCCTGAGAGCTGCAGACAGCTAGCCTGGCAGACATGGTGGTGGACAACAAGAAACCTTGTCACAAACAAGGTGAAAGGAAGGACCAACAACCAAGATTATCTTCAAACCTACATATGTGGTTATGTTCACACATATAAACCACATGCACATACATACACATATGAAACTCATAGGTAATGTTAGTCAAAAATAATCAACAGAAAAACTAAAGCCACATTGCCTATGTCTATTCACTTAAAGCCCTTCTGTAGATAGTAATATTACAGAACTTGTCAGGTAGAAGAAAATATTATTATTTACCACATGAGCACAATGCACAGAAATTCCAAAGACAGACTGAGAGTTTTCATATATCATACAACCTCGTTTTAATATACCTAGCAATATTCTCTAGATTTCTGTCACTCGGTCTAATGTGGTAAACAGAAGTTAGCACTGTAACAAGCAACACTGTTTAAACAAAAGAAAGCCTGGACATAAAAGAAAAGCAAATATCACATTATACTTTGAAGAAACACTGACAGCATACAGCAAGGGTTCTCAACTTGGGGTTGGCATCCCCTTTGGGAACCACATATCAGGTATCCTACATATTATATATTTATAATATGATTCATAACAGTAAAAAATTACAGTAACATGTATGTGTATATTTAGTATATGTATATTTAATGTATATGTAGATAAATACTAGATTATATATACTATACATGTATGTGTAGTATCTATCATTATATATAATATAAAACATATATTACATATTATATGGAATATATAAATATACAGAGAGACAGAGACAGAAAGAGAGACTTATTATATAGCCTTGGTAGGCCTGGAAGTTATTATGCAGACCAAATTATCCTTGAACACTGACTGACAAGTGCTGGGATTTTTATTAAAACTTTCAGTGTCAAATTTAATATTACTCTGTATATTCTTAGTTAAACCACAAACAAATAGATGAAAATATGCGACTTTTTAATTTTTTTCATTCAATTTTCATAAGACAGTAACAAATGACAAACAATAGTCATCTTGGTTTTATTTGAAAAGGTTTATTTATGGAATATAAACCCTATCACAGCCGCCAAAGAACATTCAACCAAAAGTTGTGCTAGCACCGGCCAATACAACACACTATGCTCCCAAGGGTAGCACTGAGGTGTGAGATGATAATTCTCACTTATCTGTCCCTTCTGCCAACATCTCAGACTCAATCTATATGACTCAGAAACCACCAATTTTACACCACAAATCTGTTTCTCAATTCAGTACACATACTGTCCCAGCCAGCACAATCCGTACTTCAGATCATTCCTAGGGCTCTTCCATTCAATAAGTTGACATGTCAACTTGCCAAATCTGCAATCTGCATGGTTTTTATTTTCGATTTTGTACTTAGTCACCTGAATATATACACACCGCACTTACAGAGCTCACGAGACTAAGACCAAGGAGCCTGTCTTTCTGTTCCATACCAGACCTGCTACATTTGTCATACAAACAGCAAGTTGTAGCAGATGTTAGGTGAACATAAATTCCTAATAACTATATTTTGTTGTATCTTCAAAGAATAATGAGAACTTTTTAGATGACAGTCTTTTATGCAGAATATCTTAGGGGGTGAGTCATTTAAGTAGGAGATTATTAAGTTAGCATACTACTCAAAGGTACCTTTTAAATTGTTTATATTTTTAATGAAAAACTTCCTAGAAAATCCCGAAATTTTTAAACAGAACAGTGAACCCATAAAACCAACTAAAATTATTCATGTACTGTTCATTTTACTCAATAGCAACCATTAGTGAAGAACATCACAGGCTGATGGTAACAGCATATGTGTAGCTTTCTCTGTCATATAATATAGAATATATACTGCTAAATGATAAGTAATTACTTGATTGCTATCATGTGAATTTGATAGAATTTATGTTCCTATCTCTAGTCTTTAAACTATCAGTCAGTTTTAAATCTTTATTCTGTAGACTTATTTTCACAATTTTGTTACTGCTTATTTACTTTTAATGTTGGGGTCACACTGAATGGGTAAGCCTCCCAAAAAAGTAAATTAATAAACAGCCAAGATGCTCTTGTGTTTATAAAGTAATTAATATTTATATAAAACGTGTTAGATTTTTGGCTTTGTAGTCAGTCATCAAATTATATAACAAGCATCTTGATCATAATATTAAGCCTAAGGTGGTTGCTATCCAAATTCCATGATAAATCCCCTTAAGAGGAACAAAGAACGGTACTAATTGGCAAGTCAAAGTGCAGTCCCTGCACACCATACTGTTGACTCATTTTTTTGCTAAGCATTACCAAAAATGGAAGCATTGGAATAAGGAACTGCTTACAAAATAAATAAAAACAATTCTTCAAACACCAAAAATGATTTGGAAACCTTACTACATTATTCATAACCCTAATGCAACATAATATAAAATTTTATCTTGCCTTGATAGCCCTACACTGATATGCTATTGTGCCATGAGAAGTTAAGTAATGCCCTCTGACCTTTTGTTCAATTTCCCTAAAGGAACATAGGAGTTTATCAAAAGACCATCAATAGTTTATAGCCCTGTTCCTTTATTCACTTGGGACAATTCATCCAGCATAGTAAATTCTGGATTACATGTTTGTTTGTTTCTCTCCTCTCAAACACAGGACCACAGAGAACTAGAAAGAAAACGAGCATCAAATCTTTAATGTAAACAGAATGAGAAAAATAAATGAAAGGTTAATCGCCATATAAATATAATGGAAAACACAATTTTGTTGCTGCTAAATTCAGAATATTTTTGCAGAGTTGAAGTTATTTCTAGGTTTGAAAAACTATTGCAATTAGGCATCTATAGGTAATGATTTTAAAATTTAAGTAAATTTGGTCTCAGGGAATTTAAATATTTGAACAAGGAGAGTAAGAAGTGAGATGGTGAAAACAGCTCAGGCAATCCCTATAAAAACAAGATACTATTTACCTCCACATGATGTGATTCAATCCTTCTCCCAATGTATCTTCCTACATTCTTAAAAATGAACATTATGTTACCATTTAATCTCTCTCCATAAACTATGGTCATTCTTTACTTGTAAAAACTGGCAATCCTGAACATACTCTGCAGAGGTTATTGGTGTGGCGTTACCTTATGTACTATAGAATAGCTCCAAACTGCCATGGGATTTTACTTCTCATGTATGTTTACATATAGACGTATATATGTATGTATATATGAATGAATAATGTGTTTATATATATTTTTAAGATCATTTATCTCCCTCCTCCCTTGTTGTCAAGCTGTCAGTCAGTTGTCATGTTTAACTTCTGTCAGTGAGCCTGCCTTTCTCACACTGCTAGTCAGCTGACAGCTGACATATCAGATAAATAAAACCTTTGAAACTGAATTAGCAAGTTGTGCTGGGTATTGGCTAGACTTGGAGATATGAAATCTAGTTCTAACTAAATAGTCAGAACACACCAAACTTAAACCAAATACTAATGGTGTGTGTGTGTGTGTGTGTGTGTGTAGGGAAAAGGAGGAAGGGAAAGAAAGTGTGTGTATGTACAGGGGGAAAGAGAGGGAGAGAAGTGGCATGTAAGTGTGGGTTTGCATGTGTAGAGGTAAAAGGAGGAAGGGAGAGGCGTGTGTGTGTATATGTGTGCATGTGTGTTGTGGGGGAAGGCGTGTGTGGATATGTATGTATAGGCAGTGAGGAAGGGAGGGAGACAAAGTATGCAAAGATATGTTATATTTGTAAATGTTTCAGAATATTTTCTCCAGCTAAGTAAAGATGTGTTATATATGTTTAATTATATAAAAATGTGTTGCTGTTTTACCTAAGGCATATAATTGGTCTAATAAAAAGGTGAACAACCAATAGTAAGGGAGGAGGTATAGACAAACTTCTGGGTAGGGAGAGTAATTAGGAGGAGAACTTGGGCTCCAGAGAAGAAAGAAAAGGAGACATCAGGGACCAGACAGACAGTGAAGTAGGAAAGTAGGACACACAGAATGAAAAAAAGGAAAGAAAAAAAAACCCACACACAAGGTAAAATATAGGTGGAAAAAAAACAGTTAAATTAACGTTAAAAGAGCTAGTGGGGCAAATCTAACCAAAGGCCGAGCATTCATAACTAATAGCAATTCTCCATGTCTACTTAGAAATTGGTTGAAGGCACAAAGAAAAATCACAAATACAAAATCTAAAAAAAAAAATAGTAAATAAATGATGGGATATAGACATTAAGTTGGATAATGAAAGACAAAATTGGCCAAGAAGAAAGGTGAGAAGCTGTATCAACCACTGCACAGTAAAATCTAATCAAGGATAATTTGAGCAGAAGTAACAAAGAAAATCAACAATCCTTCCTCTACACTTGTATTAAACTGACCTCGTGACGAAGAATCTGTTTCTATATGTACATAAGCTAAATTAAAATACTATATTATTGGATATAAGAAACTTTTGCATGTGCAAATTTTGATGTCCCTGGGATGTCACAGAACTACGTCTGCATGGATAAGAAGACAAGACAGTGAATGAGCACACGAACAAATACACAGACACACAGATACCAGAAAATGTACATATATATTTGAAAATTAATTGTGACCTAAGTTTCATTAGCAATAAGTTTTTGAATTAGCAAATGAACTATCAACAGTAATTTTAAAATGATCTATCATGACTGAAATAACTATAAACAGAAATTTGAATCAGAAGTCAGACACCTGAGCAATTCCTCCCTGCCCACCTCTAACCCCTTGGGACGAGGTCCCTTGATACAGACATTTTAGTTATCTTTCCATCCCACCTGCCACCACCCCCCCCCCACACACACAACTGAACCCTCTCCTACTAGCCTATCTCCTTTCCTTTCTGATTCCCTGCTGATTCACAGAGCTTCCCATTTCCTGGAACCCACTGAGGCAATACTTGGCTAGTGTTAAGTAAGCTCCTTTTATTCTTCTCCCCTCCTCCATCTCTGTCTCTGCAGACTATTCTTAGACCTGCCTGAGCATCTCCTCCCAACCCACTTCCAAGCCCTTGAAACCGACCTCTAATCCAGGGTCCTCCTAGTCTATCACAGCTGCCCCTTTCAGCCTTTCCTCTAGCCCTTCATATGTGACTGGGTCCAGAAAGACTTTCTATCAGGGACCATGCAGCCACACTTGGTTAGGACACAACCATTCCTTTTAGCCCATCACCATTTCCTTAGTGATGCCCAACATACATGCAGAAACAATCTTACTAGGGACCCATAGCCAATTGGCTGTGACTCAGACTGGGCAACAACAACCAAAGGATGTAACAACCACCTATCAAAGGCAATACAAGATATCAAAACAAAGTACACCTCAAATGCTCAAACTCCAGATGGCTAGACTGCAGAACAAAAACCACAAACATGAAGAAGCAAGACATTATACCTCCTCCAGCAGTCAACAACCTTAATAGGCCCTGAGAAAAACTATTTACCTGAAGCACAAGACAATGACTGCAAAAGAACAGTTATAAATACATTCAAGGACCTTAAGAGGATATGAATAAATGACTTTACAGTTGAAGGAATTAATAAAAACAATTCAAGATATGAATGTAGAATTTAAGAGAGAAATAAAATAATGAAGAAAAACACAAACTGAAATAAAACTCAAGATGAAAAATTGAGGATGTCAAGTATCAAGTACAGACATAAACCTCACAACCAGACTAAAAGGTCAATATGAGAATTTCAGGTTGTGGAAGCAAAGCAGAAGAAATAGGTAGCTAACTCAAGAAAAACGTTAAATGTGAAAAATTCCAGGCAAAAAAAATCCAAGAAATCTGGAAGACTATGCAAAGACCAAACCTATGAATAAATAAAATAGGGATAGAACAAACCCAGAAAATATTTTTAACAAAACCATATAAGGAAATTTTTCCAATCTAAAGAGAGGCCTATCAAGATAAAACATGCATGTGAAACACCAAATAGAAAGGAACATAAAAGAAGCTCCTTAGACACATAATAATCAAAATACTAAATGTATGAAACAAAGAAAGGATATTAAAAGATGTAAGGAAAAAAGACTAACCACATAAAAAGTAGAACAAATCGAATAGCACTTGACTTTCTAATGGAAACTCTCACAGTCAGAATGGCCAAAGGTTCTACACATTGAGAGACAAAAAATGTCAGCTCAGACTACTCTACCAGAAAAACTACCATATAGAAGCAGCAGAGAAACAAAAATATAACAAAGAAAACAGATTTAAGCAATTTCTGTCTACTAAGCGAGCTCTACTGAAAGCACTAGAAGGAAAACTTAAGTACAAAGAGAAGGGTAAATACACCCAAAAGGATACAAGAAATAAATAACTCCAGAACAAAAGAAAAAAATAAAAGAAAAAAGGAAAAACAAAAACAAAACAACAAAATAACAGAAAATAATAATAATAAACACTACTCTTCAAAGGAAAACCCACTGAGATAATATTACAATTCTAAAAACTCATGTGCCAAAAACAAGGGTATGCAATTTCATAAAAGAAAGATAGTGGGACTTCAATACACCATTCAGGCCAAGAGATGGGACATCCAGGTAAAAACTAAATAGAGAACCAATCTAGAGCCAAGCCTCTTGCCAGATGTCCATGGGGATGTCCCCAACTAGGTCCCTGGGCAGAAGAGAAGAGGGTACCTGAACTGGCCTTGTCCCATAGTCAGACTGATGACTATCTTGAATATCACCATAAAACCTTCATCCGGTGACAGATGGAGGTAGAGACAGAGACCCACATAGGAGCACTGGACTGAGCTCCCAACGTCCAGTTTGAAAGAACAGAAGGAGGGAGAATATGAGCAAGGAAGTGGCTAACAATTGGGGCTGACTGAGAAGCCAATGAAAATGGCACTGGGATTAGTCTCTATTGCATGTACTGCCTTTTTGGGATACTAGTCTATTTGGATGCACACCTTCCTAAGCCTGGAGGGAGGGGAGAGTGCCTTGGACTTCCCACAGCCCAGGGTACACTGCCCTCTCTTAGGATTGGAGGGGGCGGGGGAAGGAGAGAAGGGAAACAAGAGGGAAATGGGAGGAGGGGAGGAAGTGGAATTTTTGAATGGTATTATTTATTTAAAGAATTAAAAAAATAGAGAAATGCTGGAGCTAATTAAGGCCATAAGTTAAATGAAACTAAAGAACATCTACATTCACCAAATCTTTAAATAATATGCTTTCTTCTCTGTAGTACATGGGATTTTCTGCAAAATTGACCACATACTGGGACACAAAGCAAATCTCAACAGATAAAGGAAAACTAAAATAATAAACTGCATCCTAGTCCATCATCATGGAGTAACTGTGGATATCAACAACAAAAGAAATGGCAGAAAGCATATAAAATCATGGAAAATGAGTAACTCACTACTGAATGACCAAAATCAAGAAGGAAAGTAAAAACTTTTTAGAATTGAATGCTAACAAAATCACAAAATACCTAAACCTATAAGAAACAATGAAGGCTATTCATAGCAGTAAGTGTCTATATGTCAAGAAACGGGAGAGACCTCATATAATTTAATATTATATTTGAAAGACACATAAAATAAGAGATAATTTCTTAAAAGAGTAGTTAGGAAGAGATAATCAAACTTAAGAATGAATTCAATGAAACAGAAAAAAACTATAAAAATAAAAAAATACAAAGAATCAATAAACTCAAAGGTTTCCTTTGAGAAAATCAACAGTAATGACAAACCTTTCTTAAAATTAATCAAAAGAGAGAAAATCCAAATCAATAAAATTACAGATGAAAGGGAAACATTACAACAGACACTGAAGGAATTCAGAGAACTGTAAGGACACACTTTAAAATCTACATCCCCAAACTGGAAATCTAAAAGAAAAGGGCAAATTTCTTGACATGCATGACCTACCAAAGTGAGATCAAGATGAAATGAAGAATTTAAATAGACTCAAAACCCATAGAGCAATGAAAACAGTAATTTAAAACAAAACTCCTAATCAACCCCTAAAACCACAAACAAACCAAATCAACAATAAGCGTCCAGGACCAGATGGATCTAGGGCAAAACTCTAAAGTGAATACTTGGTGAAGTATTCTGCAAAATAGAAACGGAAGGTTCACTAATATTTTGTCATGGAGCCTCCACTACCCTGATACTAAAACTACACAATGATGCAAGAAGAACAAAAAGGGGTGGAAAAGGCAGAAAAGAAAAGAAAAAAATTGTAGACCAATATCCCCTATGAACACAGATGCAAAACTCTCAACAAAATACTTGCAAACCAAATTCAGAAACACATAAAAAAATTTTCCAATTCTTTGCGACTAACAGGACTATTTAGAGCATTTACCTGGTCCTTGTTTAACTTTGGTACATGGTATTTATCTAAAAGTGTCCATTTCTTTTATATTTTCCAATTTTGTGGCATACAGGCTGTTGTAGTAAGATCTAATGATTCTTTGGATTTCATCTGTGTCTGTGGTTATGTCCCCTTTTTCATTTCTGATCTTATTAATTTGTGTGTTCTCTCTCTGCCGTTTGATTAGTTTGGCTAGGGGTTTGTTAATCTTGTTGATTTTCTCCAAGAACCAGCTTTTTGTTTCAAGGACAATGGCGATGGGCTTGGTCTCTACGACATGGACGGGCTCTGTGTGAGCCTTGTCAGTTTGGTTGCTCACCTTCCTGGACCTGGGGGGAGTTGGGAGGACCTTGGACTCAACATAGTGTAGAGAACCCTGATGGCTGTTTGGCCTCAAGAGGGAGGGAGTGGGGGTGTGGGTGGAGGGAAGGGGGGGAAGGGGGAGGAGGAGGGGAGGAGATGGCAATTTTTAATAAAAAATAAATAAACTGGAAAAAAAAAGAAAAAAAATTATACAACAAGATCCAGTCAGCTTCATCCCAAACATATGGGAAAGATTCAATATGGTAAAAGGAAAACCAGTTTTCCCCAATGCAATGACACTGAATATATCATCCACATTCTATGGGCTCCATATGTTTTTTGTGCTTTTCATTTTGCTTGGGTATTTATTTATTCATTTTTATCTCGGTTTTTATTTCTTTTGATTCTTTCTTATTTCTTTCTTTTTGAGAAAGAGAGACAGAGAGAACATGAAGTTCACAAAGGATCTGATAGAAGTAGCAGAAGGTAAATAATGTGATCAAAATATATCATGTAAAAATATTTTTTAAAAATAAAATTTAAAAATTAGATGAGAACTATCCTAGAGAAGAATCTGGGTCAAGTGAGGAGCATAGAAGATGAACTATGGATATAAAGTCATTTCAGATACAGAGCAGAAAATCTTCTTTTCTTTTATTTTTGAGATATATTATAATCATATCATTCCTCCTTTCCCTGTCCTTCCCTCAAAACCTCCCATATACCACTCTTCACTCTCTTTCACATCCATGGCCTCTCTTTTCACTATAATTATTACATCCATATAATCATATGGGTATACTACCTAAACATGAGCTAAACAAGGACAACGACAGACATGCTAAAGTGTATGGGAAAAAGTTCTTGAGGCCTCAACTCTACACAAATATCTACAGACAACTAAAAAATGCAGATGGAGGGGAAACTGTCTTCGCCAGGAAAGAACACAACTGCTATCCATTACTAAATGATCATCCCTGAGTTTTCATAAAACAAGTACTATTATAGAGACTGAGCTATTCCTAAATGCCTTTGAAGGATGCAATTACACAACACAAGCATCCTAAGCTGTCATAAGTCCCAGGAAAGAAGACACCTTTCTAACACTCCAGTAGCAGTAAATACAGGTTGTTCTAAGTTTAACTGAGAGTGACAAAGGGCTCTAGACTGCTCCCTTTGCACCACACAATCGCTCTAATTCAAGGTAAGACTAGCAGCATAGGTTAGAAAAGTGCACAGAATAACCAAGAAATGGAACAATTAATACTCCTGTAACCCAGTAATTCCATGTTTAGTTCATTTTAAAGATAACACAAACTGTGAAAATGAAGAAGGACAAGAAACCTAAAAAATCAGAATGAGATATTAAAATCACCAAGAAAAAAATATTTAATACAGATGTACTGAAAGGAGTTACTGTTATGCATTATAAACAGTGGACAAAACTGGATGTAAAAGTTGAGAAATGTGCTTGGCAATTATTTCTGTAACACAAAAGAAGTAAAACATTTTGTGCTACACCCATAGTGCCTACTTTGGTAAACAAATAAACAAGAGTAAAGAAACAAAAAATTCAATACCTAGACTAATGATTCCCTGATAGGATGGATATTTGATCATCAAAAGTTTTTATAAATCACATTATGGAGAGACAGATCTCTATTGAGTTCTATTGAACTATACTTATACTGAAAGTCAAAGTCAGCAAAAAGAATATAAATTTCTAGACACTTGATTTAGGATAAAATCTCAAAAATACAGTCAAACACACTGACCTGCTCACATCAGGAAACCTGATGGGAAAATAAATAACTTGACACTTGGGTCTGATTATGCTTTCCAGATCCTTAGGTCTGTGATCAGGAATCAGCTTCAGGAATTTTCCAATGGAAGTAAGAAACGATTCCATATTAAAAATGGAATTGAATACCACCACATCAGCCACCAAACTGTAAAGAGAAAAGGCAAATGAAAGTTCATGAAGAGTTATTCTATGAGCCTAAGATCTTTGCATACTAATCAGACTCTGTGCTCTAGCACAGGTGTACAAGTAGCACTGCACACTAGTATAGATAAAACTGCAGCTAACAGGGATGTTAGTTCTTAGAATTCGATTATAGATGGTTGGGTTGCTGGCTTCCCGGAAGACTGGCAAGAGAGAAATAAGATAGTTGAATGAAATCAAATAAGATTTCAAACTAATGCCTATTTCCCCATATATCATAAACTTCCCACATTATCCCTACCAAGCAGAGCAAGCCCACGCATGTCTCTATGTAGTCTACTATGGAGAACACGTTTACAAATTCTCCTCATCTCTGAGGAAACTAACTCCCATAAGGCTTTTCCTATGGGGTCATGATACCTTTAGCACTATTCAGTTAAAGTCCATTTCTAGTTTTAGCCTTTTGTCTGAAGAAATTTTATTGTTCTTAGGTTCTGGTATTACATGGAATGATGATATCTCTAAATAATTTAGTTCAGTATTGTAGTACGCTTGGGACAGTCATGGAAGTAGAAAAAATAGTGAAATACACACAGATATCCACACTATTAAAATTTATTACATAAAAGGAATATATAGATAACCAATCATTGATCTCTAGAAAAAGACAAAAGAATTACAACATTAATAATTGATTTTGACAAATGTACTTTTTTCTTCAGTATTTTTAAAATACAATACACACTGATTAAAGAAAACATGAAAGCAGGTTTTAGATGTCATAAATAAATATACCAGTAATTTCCTTAATAGCTATTGCATTGTCTCCAGCACCAATGAACAACAATGGTAACTGTGCTTATGCTAGATAAAACCTAGAAGTACAACATGAATAAAACGTATTTAATAAGATTTGATTCTTGAAAATGTCTATGAGGGCTATCTTGGTTTTCAGCTTTACACACCTGCAAATAGGAAACTTCAGATGAAGAAGTGCCTACATCAGACTTCCCCTTAACACTGTTTACATGTCATTTTCTTGATTACTAACTGAACCTGGAAGGGTGCAGCCCAATGTGGATGATACCATCCCCAGGCAGGTAAGCCTGGGCTATGTAAAAGGAGATCTAGGAGCAAGCCAGTGAGCAGTGTTCCTCGGTTTCTACTTCCAGTTGGAGGTCTTTCTCAAAATTTACTGGGTGATGGATTGTGAGTGGTAAGAGAAAATAAACCCTTTTCTCCTCAAATAGCTTTGGTCATGATGTTTATCACAGAGCATCTTTTTTGTTTCACTAATAATTCAGCACTGCTGAACAATTCTATAAGAAGGTAAATATGACAAAACAGCTTTATTCCATCTTAGAAATAATACCTTAATAAGACTGGGGAAAAGAATACATGTCCATAAGGTTATGAAAACATCATAATGAGTGGAGCTTACAGATAAAATATGAGTGCCAAAGATAATCCTTGGCTTAGTTTAAAATACTTACCAAGACAGACAGCTTTGCTATTATTAGTACACAACAGAACAAAACCCAACAGAAGACACACTGACTGCCCCTCTAAAACTGCTTTTGCCTGTTTTGTTTGTTTGTTGTTTTTTTAGCTCTGACATGGTGAAAATTTGGGGGATGGAGACAACAACAACATAGCTACCACAAAGGAATATCACAGAAGAGTTGACACAAAACTAAGCAATAAGGAAGCCTCACAATAATATACTAAAGTTGAAGATCGTTCTACAGCTCATCTGTTGGCACCATTTGTCACATATTGTAATAGTGACCAACGGGTCACAATACATAGTTACAGCATGTGTCCATAAGTCAGACGGCTAGTGGAACCTCTGTCTAAGGTGATGGCTTAGGTCAGATATCTTTAAAATTCTAAAGTGCTACACAGTACAGAAAGAAAGCTGACAGTGTCAGCAAAAGCAGAAATCAGCAAGAATGCTGAAGACGCATTTGAAGAAGCTGTACTGAATTTTCAAAGAAGCTAGAGCAGGACTGCATTCTGACATTCTTATTTTCCTCTAGACAACTTTTTCTTTCTATTACAAAGACAAATGATGATGCATTACAGTTATTTTTCCCCAAGCTTGTCTATCAGCTTATCCTCTTGAGTGGAGGAATGAGGAAAAATCATATGCAAGTTTCCAGTCTCTCTCCTTATGAGAAAAAACAATTCTTCATAAAGGAAAAAAAACGGGGAGTGACCTATTTTCTTTATTTAATATCTGCCTGAAGCAGGCACACCACATAACTACTATTAATCTAAAACCTTTAGTCTATGTTGTTAAAGATTCACATTGGTCTACAGAAATAAACTTTCTCACATATTTCCTCCCTGATATGAGTGGGTATAACTTCCATTAATGTCACACATAAAAAGAAAGATATTTAATCCCTCCATTGTGGTTTCTCAGGGTAATAAAATCATAGAATCTGAAAAATAAAATGGTACTAATTCAAGAAATCACAAGAATATTATCAATGTCTTACATATTAATAAATATACAAGTGAATTTCATTTTCATATTTTTAAATATATAAAATTTATTTTTATTTTATGTTCAGTTCATTGATTGATGCTTTGCCTGCCTGTATGTCTGAGCGAGGGTGTCAGAAGCCCTAGAACTGGAATTACAGATAGGTGTGAGCTGCCATGTGGGGGCTGGGAATTGAACCTTGGCCCTCTGGAAGAGCAGTCAGTGCTCTCACCCTATGACCCATCTCTCCAGCTCATTTTTATTTTGAAAACATATTTTTCTGTTGCCATTTTAAGATAAAATGAAATATTTTAATTTCCTATGAAATTTTAGAATGGCTGCTTTTTATGAGACATTTGACTGTACAGTTCCACTGTTTTGATAGCCATGCTCCCTTATAATTGAAGTGGCTTGTAAAAACGACCTCAGAAAAACATTTACAAAATGCTCAAAACAATTAGTACCATTGGAGCTGTTTTTCTATGTCAACTAAACTAAGGAACAGACTAGCAAGGTCTATTCAAACACATTATCAATCTCTGTAGCTAATAACTACTAAGAACAGTGTATAACATGTATGCAATCACTTCCAAATTGATTCCATGTGACTGGTGCTGTGATGCAACAGGATTCTGCAGGAGAGATGGCATGAGGTTGCTAATGAACTTCTTTCAGCAAGCATGAGAACAAACACTATATTGGAGGAACAACAGACAAGGTTTTCACCTTTGAAATGGCAGCTATTTTCAGACTGTCTTTTCAGAAGATTCAGTGGGAGAAGTAATGAAAATCACTGAAACGTTCCATTTTCTAAAGTTTCTGCCTTAGATGCAACAAAATACACAGGCCAAAAATAAAGAATATAACAAAAAATAGTAACTACAAAAACCCTTGCTCTATTAAATTTTAATTTCTTCACTAAATTTTAGCTGAACACACTGAAAGTAGCTGATAAAAAAAACTTGCTCATGCCGGGCGGTGGTGGCGTACGCCTTTAATCCCAGCACTCGGGAGGCAGAGGCAGGCGGATCTCTGTGAGTTCGAGGCCAGCATGGTCTACAAGAGCTAGTTCCAGGCCAGGCTCTAAAAAAGCTGCAGAGAAACCCTGTCTCGAAAAACCAAAAAAAAAAAAAAAAAAAAAAAAAAAAAAAAAAAAAAAATTGCTCATTTTTCTACAATTTAAATAAGAGTTAAGGAATCAAGGGGTAAAGATCCTTGTCAATAGTTTATATTTTATTCTGAATGTTATGTAAAACAGTAAGATAAATGGTTCAAGGTACAATTGGATGATTAGTCTATGTATGAATATATTTATTTCACAAAGTGAATAGCACTGCTATTAAAAATCCTGCAAAAATACAAATATTAATATTATAGAAACAATATTTAAACACCTATACCTGCCTTAATATACTTACAGATTTATTGTAGTCTCCAGATTTACAAACTAGCCATCTAAAATGGAAAAAATAGAGAGTGGAAAGATAGCCCACCAGTAAAAACAACATGATTCAAAATCACGAGGACTCAAGTTCGGACTCAAGCACCCACATAGCAAGCTGGACATCCAGTACCTGCCTATAATCCCAGCTCCTATCAGGACAAAGATATAAAGAGCTCTGGTACTTGCCAGTTTCAAGTCTAGCGTAGAAAAACAGAAGTCCCAGACTTAAGGAGAGACCCTGTCTCAAAGAAACAGGCAGAGAAGGACAGAGGGCACCCATCGCTCTCTTCTGGTCTGTGTGCATGCATCCCCCACCCCATAAATCTGTTTTGAGATGGGGGGGTAAGATGGCAAACAACAAATTGTATACAATCTATACATACCATGAGAGAATTTGATTGTATCCATATTGAAAATCTCTCTCCTGATATTTCTTGACAGGATATACTAACTGGTTTTCATGGAAGTACAAGATCTTTTTCAGTTTTCCCAGATCCGGCCGAAGAGCAGCTAGTTCAGCCAGGTTGAGTACTGAGCTTGCAAAAAGGATCCTAAGAAAGAAAAAAAAAAAAGGTTTACTGTGCTAAACATGCCTGAAGGTCCACCCTGTGCCATTCTGCTCCCCGATTCTTTCCCTCCTAAGATACACATATGCTTGCCTTAGTGCCACACAGCAGTCTCAGTGCTGACCTTTTGAAAATCAACTACTAGGAACAATAAAAGTCCAGGTTTCAACGGTCTCAGCTCAGCTCAGTTTTTGAAGGACAGGAAGAAGAAGAAAAAGAAAGAAAACTGTCTGGATTGTATAAAAAGACAAGAAGAGTCCTATGTGAAGGACAAAGGAACCAAGATGAGGCTTGACGGGGAATGCATTTGCTGCCAGCTTCAGTGCTCTCAACTCCTTGAAACCAGCAACTGAAGTTCAATACGGAAGCAGGATTGGGACATGTTCATGTTTTGACAAAACCCTTTTTGATTTATGCAATGTATTTGTGTTGTGTGTTTTTTTCTCTTTTCATGTTTTCTCAAAGTCCCCTTTAAAGTATCCTGTAATCCTTAGACTAAGAAAAAAAATACATTTTTCTTTACTACTAGGCTGCTGGTGGCTGGCATTAGATATGCAAAACCCCTTATAAAAACCAAATAAAATTTGATAAATGGTTTATTATAGAAAAAAACTGAAAGTTTATCTATCCATGTTTATAAATAAATCAAAATACCTATTTGTTCTCACTCTACATTTACTTAAATGCCTACTGAGTGACAGAGGCAAGCCTAGAAGAAAGGAAATGTTGATCAAGATAGCCTAGAAGGATGAATACTGACTTTCATGGAGTCATACACACAGCGTTAAAGAAACAAACACAAAAGGAGTATTAGAGATTTAGACAGCCTGGAAATGGCTCCCTGATGAGATGCCTACCATATATAGAGACTAAAAAGGGGCAACACCTGGACAGCTGCGAACATTTAGATAACCCTTCTAGTGTAATTTTAAAAAGTTGAGGTGTAGAAAAACTGAGTTTTCTCTACACACATACTAGTAGTCAGTGCCAAAGCAGAAACAATTGCACCACAGCTACAATTGCTGGAGGATGACTTATCATACAAATACTTCTGTTGGTCTAGACATAACTATGAAATAACATTTGTTACTTAAATGATTATTACGACTACAAACACCCTTGTTGAGAAGCCAAATGGTTAATTTGATGTGTTTACATAATCTGCAGCACAAGCCTTTCACAATGGTTATTACTAAGTATATATAGCATAAACAGGAATTCAGTTTAACTGAATTAGGTGTATGCCATTAAGTGACAGATTTGGAAGAATGTTGTTAAGTAAAAGAAAAGAACTCAATTAGCATTCCATAAACAACAAGTCTATCATCTATCATATTATCCAGCTATAATTCAGCGGCAACTTTGATACAGGAAGATTTTCCTCAGCATAGATCAATGAAGTCAAAAGAAAAATGGCAATGATTTTTCAGTCTTAACAACTTGACAACACAACACCGTTTCCTTTAGTGTGCTTAATCATTAAGAAATCAATTATATCTCACAAAAAATGTTGAAACAGCATTCCTTTATCTCTATCTACTAGTTAAGTATTTCTCTCTTTTTTCACTTGTATACTGTTAAGCTGAACAGGCAACTCTTGGAATTTTTAGGTCTATCCACAACCCCAAGTAATGAGAATGACCACAAAAAAATACAGCCTGCTACAATCCACAGACTTTTTTTTACTTTGGTTCAAACTGCCAATTTTTAAAAGTTGGTCATTACATAACAAAAGACATCATTCAGTCAGGAGCTAACCCTCAGCTACACACGCTCATCTTGCTTCAGGTACCACTTAAGAAATAAAGCCTCATAAGAAAACTTTATCATCCCACAGTGGGATTCTAGCAGGAAAGGGCAAAAGGTGAGAACAAAAACCACTAGGAGCAAGATAATTTCTGACAGTTGCTGCTTGAGCACAAGTTAAATTGAACAGTTTATCTCAGCAGGAAGATCTTATAAGGTTTTATGCTTAATATTTTTAAATTAACATAAAGCGCAGAGAAAGCAGTTGGGCAATTATTCATAAACATGACATACTACAATCATTGTATAATCTGGATTAGTGCCTATTACAATGTTACTACAGAATTAAGCTGTTTTTAGACCACCAAAGAGCTTTAAATTGCAACTTTTATCTTTGTAAAAGAACCCTATATTTAAAATGTCTACTAAATTCAAATCAACGGCTACATCATTAGATTACCACTTTGCCCAAGTACAAATAAGTTGCTATTATAATTCTTTAACCAAAATGGCTCAATGTTATAAGGACATTAACATCAGTTCATAGATTTCAAATCATGTCAATATACATGCTTTCATTGTTTCATACCTGCAAAGAATTTGAAAATAAAGGACTTCATTATTTTCTGATGTTTGAATAAAAAACATATACTTGTCACTCTCTTTGCTTTATTCATCAAGAAAATGCTGAAATTCACCTATAAGCATGATATTTGAGATTCTATTTTTGCATCTTAGATAGCATGGACATGCACTGACATACACTCATTGTTATGGCCACCACATGTGAACCCTAGTGAACTTTGTTTTCTCTAGCTTGACCCATAAAAATCTTCTCAGCAGGCTTCTCTATACTTGCAATTAGTCACCACATAACAGGAAATAAGACTGATAGAGAGACCAGTTTGGCTGTGCAATTCACTTTTTTTTTAAAGCAATGCTTTTATTACAGATAACTCAAGAGTAAATTGTAATCCAGTATATATGATTTACCAGGACTGAATTTATTTATATTATTTCTAATTTTTAAATTTTTAAAAATTATAACATAATTCCATCATTCCCTCTTCTCTTTCCTCCACCCGAATCCTCCCATGAACTCCTAACTCTGTTCTCTTTCAAATTCCCATCCTCTTTTTTCTTCATTGTTACATACATATGCGTATGCAAACATGTTTATAACTAAATGCATTCTTTAACAGAATTCATATAGCTTCAGCAGACCTTTGACAAAAAGGAAATTCTGCCATCTGTGTTATTTTAGAAAACACCTAACTCTCTGATATGATTCCTATGCTAAATATCAATACTAATGTTTGTTTTTTTCTTCCATCTTTTGGGCTACTGCTACTTGATACTCTCCAGCTTTATGAATTTTTAGTCCCAAGTATTATTCTATGGTGATAGAGAAAAAAAGAACTAAAACTGTATCGTAAACATATGATCAGCCATATAAAGTGATGAGTACTTATCAAAAAGTAAAACTGATTTGTGAGTTGAATAGCCTTATTTGGACATTGGCTGCATTATGTAAATGGGTTATCTTTCTCTAAGCTAACACTTGTTCATTTAGAGGTATGTAGATATAATTGCTTACCTAGTTGACTTTCATAAACAATCTCTTGACTTGTGTGGTGAAAATCAATTTCTAAGATCATATTAATTAGTTGAATTTCATCTATTGGGGTGTTCAATTCTGGAATGGGACAACCTTGGGTTCCCCCTCCCCACTCTTGATGATTAAGAAGATACATCCCAGGTAAAATGGGAATTACTAAATTATAAATTACAAATATCACCTATTATCACTCCAAATTGAGCTTAATCCAACAATATCACCCAGATGTTTTTTGCATAACCCTCAATGAGGATTATGACAGAGAACAAAAGAAAATAACAGAAGAATATAACTAGCTTGACTAAACAGCAACCAAGGACAGTGCAGTACTTTGCTCATCTGGGAAAAAGCTGAGGCTGAAAAGGTGCATTAATCTTTAAAAGACACAAAAATAATCCTCTATTTTATAAAGAGACCAACAAGAGACTAAAAGATTTTAAGAAAATGATTTGGGTCTTTCATTCTTTTCAGTTTGCAGTAAATATAAATAACTTTTTGCAGACTTATACTTTATGCATTAACACTTAACACACATTATTTTACCACATTAAAAAGTACTTCTAGGCAAGGGCGGTATTGTATGATTGCAATACTTGCATTCGGAAGGCAGAAGCAGGACTACAAGTTTTAGGGCAGCTTTGCTACATAGTGAGCTTGAGGCAGTCTAGGCAATATAGCAAGAAATTGTCCTTCCACATGAAAATAAAAAATTCTAAAGAATGATTTTTTTGACTATTAACAGGAACCCTGAAGTATCTTTAACTAGAGCAAGGTTTTTATATTCAGGTACCTAATAAATGTTGGGATTTCCTTTGTATTATCAGTTATATTTATATTACTTTAACATTTTACCAAAAAAAAAAAAAAAGATTACTTTACACACCAGACAACTTTTCTACTTTAGGGAGTCATTCGAGGAAAAAAAGAAGAAAAAGAAAAAATAATCATTAAGAGGCTTTGCCTAGGGTGATGTCAGATGGTGAGCCTGGAAGTGGACCAGGAAAGGAGGAGAGCTGCCAGTAAATGACAACACAAGGGGAGCTAGGAAAAGGATAAGGTGAGCCTCAGTCTATGCTGTTCTGGACCTGTACCCCTTTTCACTGTTTAGATGCTGATTTTTAATCATCTAAAATTAGAATGAACTCAATAGTTTTATGTCAATGGCACCCATTACAATCGATGCTGAGACATAGACGAGAAATTATATTAAAAAACATATTAATGTGAAAAATGTTATTCCTCTCATTCATCACATATTTCTTGAGTGACTGAATTTACATGACTGCTGGCAAGGATTGCCAAAGGACATGCATTCCAGCAGCCCTTATTCCAATGATGAAGTCAATCTACTGAAATCCCAAGGAAGTCAACTGAGCTCTGGGCTACAAAAGAAAGACTGACATTGAGAATGGTAAAAGAAATATGCCTAGCTTGGTCACTGAAAGGCAAAGGCCACCTATATGACTCAAAACTTGCATAAGCAGATAGGTAATGGTCACATTACCAAAACAAGGATAAAACAAATCACAGGTGTATTAATACAGGTATAAAGAAATTTGTTTTAGAAATGTTGAATATAAGTAGATACCAGCTTATAAATGAAGCCATATAATAGAAAAAAATTAAAGATTTAAACAAAGGACCGAAGTCATCAAATATATCTGTTAAAGAATGTATGTTACAAGCCGGGCGGTGGTGGCGCACGCCTTTAATCCCAGCACTCGGGAGGCAGAGGTAGGCGGATCTCTGTGAGTTCGAGACCAGCCTGGTCTACAAGAGCTAGTTCCAGGACAGGCTCTAAAGCTGTAGAGAAACCCTGTCTCGAAAAACCAAAAAAAAAAAAAAAAAAAAAAAAAAGAATGTATGTTATTGGTTTACCTTCTCTAAATGTTTCTCTAACATTTTATGTTAGTGTGCTTTCTCCCATTCAAGCATATATATTCTTTTTTGAGACACATTACACTTGTTATTATTTACTTTAGTAACCTATGGTTTCCTTAATTATCACACCTTGAATCTTTCTTATTCCCTATTCTTAACAGTTCTTAATATTCTTATATGAATAAGTCAGTCATTTAATCATTCCCCAGTGACACTGGGGGGAAAAAGCTGATTATTTGTTTAAAGTGTTCAATGTGATTATCACTGATAACATTAAAAGAAGCCTGAAAACAAACATTACCCATAAAACTTAAGAACCCCAAACAATTCTCGGATATGTTGTTTGATATCAGTTTTCAATGAACCTATTCCTTTTTTCTTAGCGTTCAAATGATGCTGTAGATATTTTCTAGTTCATCATTCTAATAGATCAAGCATGCAAGATGTAATCCAAAGAAAAGTAACTCTTGGGGAAAGTTGGAAGTCAACTTGGTATAAAGATAAGGAATGTATAATAAGTTAATAATAATTTCTGTCACTTCGGGGATTAATGACTGTCGGTCTTAAAGAAACCAGTCAATTAACATGCAAAGACATCTAACTTACAGAGTCTTCTGGAAGCACTTTATATACTGTTTTAGTTCCATAAACTAATGTAATTTAGTACGTGAAATATTTGTAATTCAAATCTTGATTAATGTATGGTTGATGACTATTCCTTAAGACACATAATATTTCGTATTGGAATGTTCTTTGCCCTTTAATTCATTCCCTCAAGAGTCTCTGGTGTTCATTTCTAAACACTCTAACGTTAGAAGATTGGAGATGCAAGCTAAAGGATGCGAGTCCCATCACAGCACTACCAGTGTTATCTGCATCTGCACAGACCTAAGGAAACGCTGACCAGTGAAGCTATAGCAGTCTGTGTAGAACACTCAGTAGAGATGAGAAAGCTCAAAATTATCTATGCCTGACATGGTGTGGAAAGCAGAGGGATACACACCAGCTTTCAGGCTATTTCATTCTTTAGGCTTAAAACTTATGACACAATAAAAATTAAAATACTCAAAAATGATAAAACCTACTTTCTTGCTTATCAACTAATATACAGTTGTGCAGAGATAAGAAAACATGGGAAAATATAGTAGCTCTAATTTTTAGTCACTTCTACAACTATACAGCACAAACTATAACATTTTCTAAAGACTGATTCTATAACAGATCAGAAAATTCTATTTTTTGGTGTTTCTGAACATTTACTTTTTTCTTTAAAATACTGTGTTTTTTTCCTTTTTGTTTTTTTTAAGTTTTGTGTGTGCATACAAACACATATGAGAGGAGGCGCCCACAGAAGCCAGAGGAGCATGTCAAAACGCTAGGTGCTGGAGTTATAGGACATGGCAAACTGTCTGATATTCATGCTAGAAACCAACTCAAGTTCTCTGGAAGAGTGGGAATGACTCTTAATTGTTGATTCATCCTTCCAGGTACTGAATATGTTTTGCAGAATGCTTTAATCGCTATATTTTTATCACTTTATTTGTGATTTCTTATTATTCACAATATACAGAAACTGAAAACAACACAGTTGTCCCTCACCTGAAGAATGAATAAACTAAATGAGGTCCATTTACACAATAGAGTACTACTCTGCTGTTAAAAATAAAGACAGCATGAAATTTGCAAGCAAATCGACAGAACTAGAAAAAAAAATCATTCTGAGTGAAGTAACCTAGACCCAGAAAGACAAACAATATATGCACTCACCTTATAGTAGATATTAGCTATAAAGAATAACCAAGCTACAATCCATAGACCCAGAGAAGCTAAATAACAAAGAAAGTTCAAGAGGGGAATGTATGAATCTCCCTGGGAAGAAGAAACAGAATGAGCATTGCTGGTGGAGGAGGGGAGTGGACAGGAACAGGAAGGATCTAGTTAGGAGATGATAAAGGGAGAGAGGGAGAGACTACTCAGAGAGACAACTGGAATCTGGTGGCATCTCCAGGAAGCACTAGAGACCTGGTGCAATGTAAATTCCCAGTAATCTATGAGGGTGACCCTAGCTAAGCCTAGCACTGGGGTATATGGAGCCTGAACTGGCCATATCTTGTAACCAAGCAACACTGCAAGTGGAAGGTAAAAAACACAAACACAAATATATTAGCTTCTATCTATAATTTGTCCTGCATACAAGATGTACTAGTAGCACAGAAACTGTCATCAATTAATGACTTGTTCAGCTTGTGACCCATGCCATGAAAGAAAGCCCAACCCTGACACTGCATGGAGAGCCAGGACCCAGAAGCTGGATAGCCTTAGGATAGAATGAAACATGACTGGCAAAAAAAAAAAAAAAAAAAAAAAAAAAATCAATGAAATGATTCCTAGTGATATTCTGCTATACTCAGATTAGTTGGTGCCTAGTACAATGGTTATCAGAGAACCTTCACCCAGCAACTGATGGAGAAACACACAGTCAATTATGCAGATCTTGGAGAAACCTGCAGGGGGCTGAAAGACTGTAGGAGATGGAGGGGTCAATCACACCACAAGAAAATCCACAGAATCAACTAACCTGGACTCATAGGGGCTCACAGAGATAAGACTGAACCAACAACCAGGGAGCCTGCATGGGACTGACCTAGGCTCTCTGCATATATATTATTTGTGTAGCTTGGTCTTCTTGTGAGACTCCTAACAGTGGGAGCAGAAGGTGTCTAACTCTTTTGCTAAGTGTTGGAACCTTTTCCCTCATATTCGGTCTTCTTTCCCAGCCTTAATACAAAGGGAGGTGCCTAGTGTTACTGCAACTTGATATGCCATGTTTGGCTGAAATCCATGGGAGGCCTGCCCTTTTCTCATTAGAAAAGAAGACGGGGCGTATGGGGGGGCTGCATAATGGAGAAGGGAAAAGGGACTGGGAGGAGAGGACGGAGGGGAAACTATGGTCAGGATGTAAAATAGTAAGAATAATAAACTTTTAAAAAATGTTTAGTGATATAGTCTATTATTTTCAACAGAAAAAGCCTGAAGGTGTGAATTCCAAGAAGATGACCTTTTATGTTCTCACTACAAAGACAAACATTTTTATAAACATTGATTTCCTGAATCCTTCATGAGAAAATTCTAACATAAGTTCCTCAGTCTATGTTGAAAAGAGAAAAAACTCAAAAGCTAGGCTTTGCAAGATGAAATAGAATAAACTGAAAATGGAAAGGGTCTGTACATATATTCAAATAAAAAACCCTATCATTTTAATTGACAACTTAAATAATTGACTTTTTTATCTATAAATTAACTAGTAGTTATATAGGCATTGGGGGGTGAAATGTATAAAACACTATAATATAAAATTAGAAATACCTAAAATAAGCCTAAAAGTCACTCAATGCAATCTAAATTACATGGTAACTTCAGACACATGGTTCTTTTTTTCTATCTGTTTTTTTATATATCATCAAATATATCTCAGGAGAAAGAATTCAGTTTCCTACTCAATATTTCCATACCAAGTGACTGAGCAGTCATCTGCTTTAAGTCAGCTAGAGTTAGTGCCAGAGACAGTACAAAGGCAGAGTTTTGAAGCCTGGGTGCCTAGTTCCAATCCTGCACACAACTTCAAGCTAGAAGTCTGGATGAAAATTAGTCTATGCATGGAGAAAAACCACTTCCATTCAATCAAGAAAAAAAAAGCTATAAGTACTTGTCTTGGTTTCTTTCTCACAAAGCATACACACATGAATATGAGTAAAACTATGAATTAATATACTCTACTTCTCAAGTTATTTTAGTCTTTCAATGCCTACATTGAAGAATCATACAATTGATAGCCATGTGTCAAAAGGACATATAATGGTAATCCAGCCATGTGCCACCTCAGCTATGTGAGACATCTAGCCCAGACATGGGAGTTTTCTGTCTAAGTTGAGTGAACAATCTTTCTTTTATCCAACTGTACATAGTCTAGAAGTATCAGGAAATAAGCAGACTGTAATAAAAGAAGAAAAAAGGAAATACAAATTTTGCCTTTGGTATAAAAGAGAAACACTTGAAACAGGCACTGAAAAACATTTCAGTGTGCAATGACAGTAAAGTGCTAAAAAAAAATTGGAGGAGCTGAGTATCTACACAAAGAGTAGGAAAAGCTACCTTAGATAGTGAGTGTCTACTTTCTATTAATCTATTAATTGAGTAAATATTTAGCGTACACAAACACATTTATTTATGCATAGCATATATGTCACCAAATGCATGTATACACGCACGCACACACACACAGACACACGGACACACACACATATATAAGTCTGTGTGGTTAATAAAAAGTTAAACTATAGTGACATGCTGTTCTTTATCTTTGCCTTTTGGAAACTGAAATATAAATAAACAGCTGAAGCTATGCTGACAACAAACCTTTGATATCTCAAATAGCGAAAGTGAAAGATGCCCAAATTTGTTTAATCCCCAAATATACATGCAGTTCTGATACTCATTTTAAACATGACACCAAGCATTTGAATGATAAAGCATTCCTTCAGTAAAGCCTCAACATTCATATGCTCCAGGGGGAAAATCTAGTAAATTTTTCACAGTAATAATTCTTTGCTTTGAAAAGCACTTTAAAATAAATGTTCATACTTTACCACTCCATAGGAATCAGCAACAAGGCGAGATTCTCTCAAGAACAGTCCTTGAAAATCTAAGACTGTCACAAAACCTGAGCATCTGGCAACTCTGCCACCATGAAGTATCCATATGGAAGAGACCAAAATGTGTCAAAGTACCCAAAACGATTTTAGATAGTGTAGAAGAAGATAAAATAAATAATTCAGTATCATCAACACTTTCAACAGCAGGTAGTGATATGATACCTGCTTCTATAATGTGCCAGAATCTAACATAAGTGTGTGAGGATGTGTTTGTGTGTGTGCGCGCGGGCACACGTGCACACACACATTTGTGTGTATGTCGGGGGGGATTGCCAAGAGAATATCACCATACATGAAGCTAAAAACTACTTTTGTACAGAAGTATTCCTTTGTTACTTTTCTTTGTAGAGATAGCATATCTCTACAAAGTACAGTTTACAGGTTTAAAGACATAAGAAAGAAAAAAATGAAGAGAACAAAAACTTATATTTAAGATAAACATAGCAACAAATACATTACCTTAGAGTCAATGAAGAAAATTCAGTAACTTAAAATTATGGTTAAATTTATATGTGCAAGAAAGTCAGAAAATGCAAAATTATGGTTCCCTCAACAACTATAACTCTATCCTCATGCATGTATAAGTATTTTTCATTATTGTAATGATGATACATTTCAGCTTTAATATCAGTTTATACAATGTGACTGAAATAGGATATTTCTGGGAACTATAACTTTAAGTGTCTGCACTTGTATGACATAAAATCTTAACTATAAAATCACATTAATATAAGGTGGGACTTTGCATTTCTGGCATTTCAAAAATGAATACCAATGGTTAGTAACATTAAGATAGAAGAAGGTTGGATGATTCCTGATGAAACAGAGGACAAAAATAACACAAAATAAAGACAACTAAAGACAAATTTACCTTCAAAGATTAATTTAAAAATCAAAAATGGAAAAGACATTCATTTAGTAATAAATAATCTCACTTTTATGTAAATATTAGCTCGCGATTAGAGGGTAATTTCTTTCAACTATATTTTAATCTTGTTATAAATTAAAATAACTAAAATAATTCAATCAATACATATTCTACAGCTTATCAAAGAAAAAGTATCAAAATGGTCCCCAGATTTCAAATACAGGAGAAATGATAGAAGCCACTTTTCCTTCTTTGTACATGAAACATAGAATAGCAAAAATTTTAAATGAAATTGCATTATTATCAACAACCAACTATTCATCACGTAGCTGAACTCAATTCAACCATGGTTCCACAACACAAAGCAGCAGAAAACACAGATCAAGAGATGCAGTGAAAGGAGTAACTACACTCACACAGGGATGAAGGACTGGGGAACATGGAAAAGTGCAGAGACAAAGAGGAGAGACAGTAGATTCCAAAGAGAAGTGTCCTTTATGGATTGGGGAAAAACTCACAAAGTCTTCCATGAAAGGGCACTTCTCAAGAGCCTCACAGCAACAGTGGGTGGTTAAAATGAAGATAGAAGGGCTTGTTGAAAGCCTAGCAAGAAAGGTGATCAAGACTCCTTGGAGGTCAGGAGTGAAGGAGAGAGGGGTCACGGAAGAACTGTGAAAGGAAAAGTGCATATGAAGGATATACTACAATGCATCTTCAATGCAAGGCTCACAAATTTTTATATCAATGAAGAGCGAGATGCTAAGGTTTTATGCCAATGTGTATTTCAGAAGAAGCAAAAGCAAATTAAAAAAAAAAAGAACTTTCAAAAGCCACAACAACAAAACACGAGACATTCCTTAACATCCAGACTACAGTTCCCTCCCTCCCTCCTCCTTTTGTATTCAGAAAAGGTTAGGCCTCCCATGGACATCAATGGAACAAGGCATACCAAAGAAACTGTGTGACACTCAGCTGTAAGAGAATTAGACACTAAAGAGTCCTTGCCTGTTTTTAAGAAACTGCTATTATTATGTGTATGATTTATAGAGGGGGAGTATGTACGCCAAAGTGTGCAAAGTGGAGGTCAGAGGACATCACTGTGGAGCCCATTCTATTCTTTCACCTTAGGTCCTGGAATCAAACTCAGATCTCCTTGCTTACACAGTAATCATCTCAGCCTACTGAGATTCAGGTCCCAGTTTATGATTTTGAAGTGTAACGAATTTGGACAAACTGTGACATTGATAAAAATATGACATTAATGTTGGTATCTTAGGTAAAGAAATGATTGAATACTGTTTAGTAAACTATTACATCAAAGGACCAGATGCTATAGAAACATGAATTCTCTTTAAAAATAGAAATATAATATTAAATTTAATGATTATTACAAAAAAATATTTGTTATATTTATATAAATTAAAGATATATATATAATAAAGATTGTCCACTAAATATATATTTTAATAGGGTAATGACACATATGGTAATGGCATCAGCTGTGGAGATAACGAAGCTAAAGATCAGAAGGACTCTACATAAGCTTACAAGGTGATAAATGCAAAGTCAGACAGAAAGACTTGGGTATTTTCATAGATAAGTCAAGATTCAGTTAAAGAAAATAAGGGGAGCAAAGTGAAAAGTATCAGGGAAGGAGATGGAAATTTTTAAATATAAAAAAAATAAACCATGAGAAAAAAAAAAAGAAGAAGAAAAAAAGAGACACATATACATTACTATAGAGATAGATTCCTCAGAAGTTCAGCAGATGATCAAGGTGCCATTACCAGGGGACAGCACTAAATGGGCATTTCTGTTGTGAGGAACAGGTGGAAGAGCTCCAAACTTTTGAGATTGCATTTTGGTTTAATAATAATAATAATAATAATAATAATAATAATAATAATCTTTTAGATGAAACCTTAACATGTAAAAGGCACAGAAATCCCTGCGAGTACAGAACATAAGAGCAACACCTAGCTATTCCCCTTGAAAACATTCCCACTGTACATACTGAGCAATATCTGAGGCAACACCATGTAATCCAGAGAACTGATAGAAATTCTTACAGTGTATATATATATTTGGAGGGGTTTCAAGACAGGGTTTTGCTGTAGTTTTAGAACCTGCCCTGGAACTAGCTCTTGTTGATCAGGCTGGACTTGAACTCACAGAGATCCACCTGCCTCTGCCTCCCTAGTCTGGGATTAAAGGCGTGCGCCACCACGGCCCGGCTGGATCAGCTGTCTAGATTATCTACTGCCTGTGTTCTCTTTACTTGGATCCTTCATTACTTTGTTCCTAGATTGTTCTGTGTCATCAGTTCTCCTTCATTAACACCCATACCCTAGGCAGGCCTTGAAATTACAACTGATTGCACATTTAAAAGCCATATTTAATTGAGTTAGTTGCCTGTGCCCATCTATTCTTCTTAATACTCTCATTCAGGATTTCCTGATCTGGTACACTGATGCTCAATTCCCCTCTGTATGTTGTAAATACCATTGGTTAATAAAGAATCTGCTTTGGGCCTATTGAAGCACAGAATACAGCAAGGCAGTAATTCCAAGCAGATAGAGGAGGAAAGAGCAGGCAGAGTTAGGAAGACATCATGTAGCCACTAGAGGAGAGAGACACCTGCGCATCATTCAGGTAAACCACCACAAGCCTCGTGGTAAAATATATAATAATAGAATTGAGTTGATTTAAGATGTAAGAGCTAGCTAGAATACGCTTAAGCTACTGGCCAAACAGTATTGCAATGAATACAGTTTCTATGTGATTATTCTGGGTCTGGGAAGCCGGGAAACAAACAAGCAGCCTCTGACTACACTACATCTTGTAAGAAACTAGCTTTGCTATATCATTCCCCAATATTTCTGCAAAACAATAAAAGACAGTATAATATGAGGAAGCTAAAATTCAATAAAAACCTAAAGCAAAATGAGTGAATAAATAAATAAAAAAACTAAATTCAATGAATTGGTGTTTAAATATGATTTTTTAATAGGTGCTTTGTTTCCTAATCCTATGAGAAAGTTACATATATGTCCAGGAGGTAGGAGGAGGAACTGAACATTCCTAGGCCTAAAAAGACACTTTTTACATGGCAGCATGGTCTCTCTTTTACTTTTTTATACAAACTGTGAATTAAAAAATTAGCCTAATAAGATAATAAAAAGTAACAAAATATATCAAGTAAGTAGTAAAAGTAACTACAACTGATCATATTTATGCTACAAGTAAGTTATTTGTTTCTTCAATTGTAATGGAGCTCATAGTTAAGAGTGCCTAGAGTCTTGGAGTCGTCTTTGAACTTTTAACACTACTAAAACTTGAAAACAATTGTCGGTTTTAAATTTAAAATTTGGACTGAATTCATTTTGCATTAAAAGATGTTCATGAGCCTATGGAGACAAGGAGTAGAGGTTACAGCTAAAAAATTAAGTGTTTGGAGATCAAGTACAAGTGGACTTGCCAAAGTTAATATTGTCAACTAAAAAGGATCTAAAAACACCCTGGAAACAAACCTCCAAACATGTACACGACAGACTTTCTAGATTCTGGTGACTGAGGTGGTAAGTCACCCGAACATAGGCAGCACCTTTCTATGGGCTGAGATCAGGGATGGAATAGAAAGAAGGAAGTCTGTTGAACACCAGCATTCATCTTAATCTACCTCCAAACCTCAGCCATAATGTGACAAGTGCCATTCTCCTGTCACCTTTTCGTCCCCAACATGATGAACTGTAACTGCAAGTTGTGACACAAAATATGCATTTCCTCTCTTAAATTGCTTTTGTGAGACATTTTGTCGGAGTAACCAAAAAAGGAAATAACATACTCCATTTCCTGTTCCCACTTCTTCAAGTGATAAGTAGGACCTGTTAGTATATACCTCTCAAAGGTAGCGTTGAAAGTGAGCTAAGCAGTGACCATCATAGTGGCAATTTACGGCTAATTAAGAGTATTAATCAGTTCAGGTTTTTGTAAAACAAATCCTACAACAAATCAAAGTTCAAAATACAAGTTTCTTCATTTACCATTCTATAGCTGGTGCTCTCATTTTTGTCTTCATCATACAAGTTATCAGTTCACAAATTTAAAAAAACTTCCATATATGTATAACATTTGAGTAATTGGTTATGATTTTTAGACAAAAACTATTTTTCAGAGTTACTGCAGCTAAGTAAAACCAATTCTCTGGAATCTACCAAAAGGACATTTGATCAACCATTGTTCCAAATATTCTCTGTAAGAATCCAAATTTTCTTTAACCTTTGAAAGTTGATTTAAGAACATTTCCTATCCCTGGATTACTTATGCTTGGGCAGACAAAGGATAAGGTGGCATTACTTTTATTCACTACAATCATTCTGTGTGATGCCCATAGTCTCTTGCTCAAGACAGACTGCCCTACACATACTAGCTATCTAATTCTAAGAACTGTAAGTGATCTAACAATTCAGTTCACCTTATATTTTTATAAATTACTCAGATTAATATTCTTAGAGAAATACGTAATGTTTTTAAAAGATTTAGGTTAATCCATTTGGACTTGAGTTTTGTGCATGGTGATAGACACGGATCTACTTTCATTCTTCTACAGGTTGACATCCAGTTATGCCAGCACCATTTGTTGAAGATGCTTTCTTTCTTCCATTGTGTGCTTTTAGCTCCTTTATCAAAAATCAGGTGTTCATAGATTTGTGGGTTAAGATCTGGGTCTTCTATTCGATTCCATTGGTCGACTTCTCTATTTTTATGCCAATACCAAGCTGTTTTCAATACTGTAGCTCTGTAATAGAGTTTGAAGTCAGGGATGGTAATGCCTCCAGAAGTTCCTTTATTGTATAAGATTGTTTTGGCTATCCTGGGTTTCTTGTTCTTCCATATAAAGGTGATTATTGTCCTCTCAAGATCTGTGAAGAATTTTGATGGGATCTTTAAGGGGATTGCATTAAATCTATAGATTGCCTTTGGTACAATTGCCATTTTTACTATGTTGATCCTCCCAATCCAAGAGCAAGGGAGATCTTTCCATTTTCTGGTATCCTCTTCAATTTCTTTCTTCAAAGACTTAAAGTTCTTGTCAAATAGATCTTTCACTTCCTTGGTTAGAGTTACCCCAAGATATTTTATGATATTTGTGGCTATCGTGAAAGGTGACGCTTCTCTGATTTCTTTCTCTGCTTCCTTATCCTTTGTATATAGGAGGGCAACTGATTTTTTGGAGTTGATCTTGTATCCGGCCACGATACTAAAGGAGTTTATCAGCTGTAGGAGTTCTTAGGTGGAGTTTTTCGGGTCGCTTATGTACACTATCATATCATCTGCAAATAACGAAAGTTTAACTTCTTCCTTTCCAATTCGAATCCCCTTGATCCCCTTGGGTTGTCTTATTGCCATTGCTAGAACTTCAAGCACTATATTGAAGAGATAAGGAGAGAGTGGACAGCCTTATCGTGTTCCTGGTGTTTGACAAGTATTGATTTAATGAATGGCAGCTTAATTTATCACTATTCCTATTCCCATCCCCTGGACCTACTGAAATGATTTATCTAGCCACATTCCTAATACAAATATTTCCCATGAAAACTCAATCATCCTGTACCTTCTCAACTGATCTTCCAGTGTGGATCTGCAGTGTTCCTGTTACCTGTAAGTTAGTTCTCTATTTGCTGTAGCCCACAAGAAATACCTACTTAAATAAATGCCCTTCCTTTACAGCCAGGATACTAGCATTAGACACCTTGGGCCAACAATTCAATTAGCAACCTAAGAATGAGAGACCATCTGCAATTTTTAGTTGGATTGTTTCTTGGGGGCATTGTTGTTTAGTGCTATGTATATTATAAATACAAACGTTCTGTCAGTTTTAGAGGAGGTAAAGATTTTTCTCACTCTATAAGTGGCCTCTACCTCAAATGACAGTGTCCATTGCTGTTTACAACATTTTTATGTTCATGATGCACCACTTATTAGCTGTTAGTGATAATAATGCCTATGTTATCAAGGGCTTATTGAGAAAATCCTTTCCTGTACAAAAACGTTTACAATTATTCCCTTCTGTCATCTTTCTCATATTCTGTACACTGTGCCTTTTGTTTAAACCCCTGGTTTACTGGGAGTATACTTTTTTGCAGGGTAAGACGTAAGGATAGTTTTGTTCTTCTACAATTTTCACCAGTACCGCTTGCCGAAGAAACTATCTTTTCACTAATGTGCATTGCCAGTATCTTTGTTAAAAATCAGGCAAGCATGTAAGGCTTATATTTTAGTCCTCAATTCTAGTCCATTACCAATAAATCTGTCTTTATACCAGTACCATGATTCTTTTATTACTAGAGCTCTATAGTACAGCTTGAATACTGAGATGGTAATTGCTCCAACATGGTGTAGGAGGTCCTTTTGTCTTTGTGTTGTTTTTATTGGTTAATAAAGAAATTGCTTTGGGCCTCTTAATAGGGCAGAACTTAGGTAGGTGGGGAAAACTAAATGGCATGCTGGGAGAAAGGAGGCACAGTCAGAGAGAGATGCCACAGATACACCAGACATAGATGTGCTGAATTTTACCTGGTAAGCCACTGCCACGCGGCGATACACAGATTAATAGAAATGGGTTAAATTAAGAAGAATTAGACAACGAGAAACTAGAACTAATGGGTCAAGCAGTGATTTAATTAATACAGTTTCTATGTGGTTACTTCAGGGTTAAGCTAGCGGGCAGCCCGGAACTGAGCATCCCCTGTCTCTAGCTACCAGAGGTAGGTGAGCAAGAGAGCTTGCCCTGGGAACACAGGAGTTGGAGAACTGGCCCTGTCAATCACCAGCTGCAGTACACTGGAGAGTGAGCCCTGCATCCTGTCTGAGGGGTACACTAGAACAGACACTGTTGGTCCTGATGCAGGTGAGGGAACCCTGAGGGCAGGAGGGCAGGATAGCTGATCTTGCCTCCCTTCATCTGTCATGTAGACGCAAAGGTGAGGGAAATATGGTCTCTACCCTCACCCCTGGGTGAGGGAGCCCACTGTCAATGCTGTGACAGAGGACAGAGGCCTGGAACTAAATGACTCATGGCAATGAACATTTGGAACTGAAAATTAAAGGACTAATGGGTGAAGCCATACCACAGAATTTTTCCACAACAAAATTCTTTTTCTTTCTTTCTTTTTCCTTTCTTCTTTCTTGTTTTGCTTTATTGGTCTGGTTTAGTTTGGGGGTTTTCTATTAAATTTTGTTTTGTATTGGGGAGACATTGCAAGGACAGGGGCAAATGTAGGGTGACAGGAAGATGGGTGAGATCCAGATACATAATATGAAAACTACAAAGAATCAATAAGGTTTTACTTTATTTTAAATTAAATAATTTTTAAAAAATTTAAAAAAGTTAAATTTAAGAGATGAATTTTAAAATGAATAAATGCTAAATATGAAAGCTAATACTATCACTTATAATACTATATTCTAAAAATAAGAGGGTTTTTTGCATTTTAGATAGCTTACCCTTCATCTCTAACATGTAAACATATTTTATAAAATATAAATTACACTGTGTCATTTTTAAATACAATTTTTACTTAACATTCTTAAGTGTATAACCAAATCCTTAAACATTTAATAGAATTATTTTTAAGGGTTATAAAATTAATATTCTACTATATAAAATCTATAATTTATAAAACTGTTTCCTCATTATCAGATAATTAAATTGCTTTTCAATTCTTACTCATAATGTTTTATTGATAATTCTAATCATTCATTTATCAGAAATGATAAAAGTTCTCAGAAACATTTATATTTACAAACTAATACCTTAGCTCACCGGTGCCCTAGACGGTGTCTGGAGAGATGACACAGTTATCCTGCAGACAAAGCAAAATGACCCCCAGACTCAGGTCTGTTTTGCAAGGCCTCTGAGGCTCATGTATCACGCAGTAGGTAAGCTGGAATATGCTTTGGTACTTGGTTTATATCACAGTTGAGGAACCCTGTGCTTAGGGAACCGAAATCCTCTATAATGAAATACAAACCAAGGTGCACAACCCTTTATTCAAGTCTTATACTGCATAGTTACTAAACCAGATATCTAATGTGAAAGAGCATACTGTATTTATATCCCAATGCTGTTTGTAACTCAAACTTCTTTGACAAGAGTTTAGAACCAAATTCATTCAGTGTTTCTGTGTGCAAGACATAAAATGTAAAGAATCCAGGAAAAATAATTTCCTACATTCTTTAGGATACCTATGTTAAATATGAATATTTAATTTCTTAATACAATAAATATACTTTTCTAAGAAAATCTGAACTACTTCTAAAAAGATTCAAGCTATTCTCCGTGGTGAACCATTTAATTACCTATAATGTTCAGAAGTTTGAATTGACCATGTCTGTTGTATATAATGATGTTTTTAATTTTCATATTAATTGCTATCTTAAAATATTGTCTACCATTTACAAAAACTTTAATTTTCTTTATCTCACTGGTATCAAAATAATCCCTCTCGAACACAGAAAACAACAAATATAGATATTTACATTTTACTTCCTAAAATAAAAACAAACAACAAGAAATAAAACAACTGAAGCTATTTTCTTTGGGGGAAAATCAAAAATTTTCTGTGTTGAGAGTTAGTCAATAGAAGTGTTCTAGATATTTCAATATTTGGGCAAAATACTTTTTACCACAGTATTTTCCATAACTTATATGTCAAGAGAGTGGAAAAGACAGCCATTCAAACCAATAAAACAATAACAGAATATACTGTGGTAAATAAGAGGGGCACCAAACGATCCCAGACTGCATTTAACAAACAGGAGCCCAAATAAATGAAACAGGAACTTTTGGCTGAAATGATTCAAATGCTTAAAATGTATAATTTGCCCTAATACAGATGTGTATTTCAAGATATCTTCATAGTAGTGTTCATTTTGAAAATCGGGATAACATTACATGTAGCACTAAGATAAAAATTACATCAGAACCTAGGCCTTTAAACAGAGCATTCAGGAGGATTTTGAGGCAATGGGCCTAGGTCATATTGTAAGGGCTCGTAGGCCTGAGGAAAACTATGTTTCAAAAAGTGTCCCCCATGGGTAAAAAAAATTAAAAGTATCAGGATTCTAAATAATATACTTTGTAATCTTATGGTTGTGGATGTCCTCCCAGTTTTTCAAAGTTTTTCCATGTATACACATTGAATTAATGCTTCTAAGAACTTATGAGATGAAATGCACAGGTATCATCTGTTCCACAGGCATTCGGATAAGAACATGAGCTAAAACTCACTATACCAAAATAAAAATATTCGTGTGACTAACCCATAACTAAATTTTGAAATTTTAAAATCACATTGCTGAATATCATTTTAAATAATTTAAACTATTGAAATTCAATTTAAGCAATTTTAATTTGAGGTATTAAAATTTAAATGATTTAAATATTTTAGTATCGCATTCTCAATTAAATATGTCACTGAGAAATTACTGTCTAGATAAAACATTTCTTAAGAAGCTTCACTCGGGAAGCTTATTACCATTTTGAAAGACTATTGCATAAAAGAAAAGAATAGTAGGTAAAATTATTCAGAAGTACTAAGATTTGAAATCTAATTGCCACTGCCTGCAGGAAACGTATAAATGCATAGATGTCTAGATGACCACCTGACGTTTACAAGTCTTCAATACAGAGATCTATGCTCTGTCTTTTCTTAAAATCAGGAACAGGCGGAGCATGGTGGCACACACCTTTAATTTCAGCATTTGGGAGGCAGATCCCCAAGCTGAGGCCAGCCTGGTCTATAGAGCAAGTTCCAGGACAACCAACAATACACAAAGAAACCTGTCTCAACAAACAAAACAAAGACCAGGAACAAAGAAGAATCAAAGGTTTGAAGGGTAGTGTAAGAAGGCCAGTATAAAATGCGTGGAAGGGCCCAGATGAAGTTTCCTGCTTCCTTTTCTTGGTGTTTCTTTTCTCTCTTGATCAGAATGCTTTTGCTTCCCTTTAGTTTCTGAGTGGTAATTTCATGGAATATAAAATTCTGGGTGAACAATTTTTTCATCACTTTGAAGAACTGGTTCTTCTGTCTTCTTGCAACGTAAAATCAATGTTCATATTATATGTGGATTTTTGGTTGGTTTCAGATGTAAAAGTAAATCCAGTTCCTGTTACTTCTTAATGTATAGAAGCTGACATTTTCCAACGAATACATTTAACCACAAATGAAAAAAATCCAATATGGGCATTAGGGTGGCAAACGGAAACTAAAACATGCTTGCTTTGTCTCCACTGACATAACTCCAGTGTGAAAAGTAACATAAATTTTGGAGAGGGAATAGAATTACCTACTCTCTTACCATAACAACTAGAGTGGCTGGATACTACTTTCAACCAATGGAATATACAGATATTTAAAAAGCATACAGGTAAAAACATGAAAAACGAATGTCACTAATTAAAGAAAAAGACAGTAAAGAAAACATAAAAGGTTAAAAATTAAAAAAAAAACATGAATTTGATTTCTGGTCACTACACAGATTTAACACAAGCTATCTGGTAGTTCAGATCTATACTTTCAGTTGCTCAGGAGAGAGAGGCAAGAGAATCACAAGTTCAAAGCCTGCCTGGGCAGCAGAGTGAAACTATCTGAAAACAGAAAGAAGATGTAGAAGGGGAGGCTACAGTTCAGGGTTGAGTGCTATCCTGGAATGAACAGGCCCTACTATATTGAATCTTTAGTGCTACAAAAATAAACACACACGTAGATTATCTAAAAAGTCTAATTATGAAGGTAAACAATGGAGGGGTTTTACAAAATATTTACAATCACATGGAGAGCTTTGTTAATAAGAGAAAGCAAAACAAAAAACTATTTAACATATAAGATTAAAGTAAAAAATCTAAAATCTTGCCATAGGACATTGAAGAAAAATGCCCTGGGAGAACCAACCCATCATCATAAACTACCCAAACCGTAAATAAATCTGTGAGCTCTCAAATAAAAGATGGAATGCCCAATAAATGATATTGAGTCAACTTGAATCCATTAAACAGAAAGAGGTAAAAAAAAAAAAAAAACTGATTTTTAGAACAGCACACACCAAAATAAATTTTAACCATCCAAATGTTTCAGTGTTACAAATACAGGAACCCACAAATACAGAGGCATTCGTAGTCTGAAGAACCCTAAAAAACAATTTCCTCAGAGGTCAGAGTTTGCTCTCCAGTGGAAGTATACCAGTCACAAATGTAGCACGTAAAATTTTAAATTTTCTAATAGAAACGGTCTTCCAATCAATCAAGAAGCTAGCTACAACTGATACCTACTAGCTAACAAACTTCATTTTGCTCCAAGCATCTCACTAGGTATGTTGATCACTCTTCAGGGCACGCTCCATACCCAAGAGCAGTTGCCCAACACAAAATGAACTCAGGAGTGTTTTTATAGACAATATTTTCTCTCATTTGGCTTTGTTTGAACATTTTTTGTCTTACATGTCTTTTTTACTTTTATTTCCATTTGAGAACAGGAAGGTTGTATGTGTGGTTCTTGTTCTTCTTTCTTTCTTTCTTTATTTTGTTTGTTTTTGTTTTTTAAAAAAGAAAGAAATAGAACATCAGGTTTGATGAGTAGGGTGAGGCCTTAGAGCAATAACATTCACTCTTTGTTCAAAGAGTCAAATTTACATAGAGTCAGTCCCACAAAATTACCTGCTAATAAATCACACAAATATGTCTAAAGAAGACAGGCACTGAGTAAGAAGGCAGCCATGCCCCACCTTTACTAACAAACAAATCTGGGTGTCCCCAAAGCTGGTTATCCCCAAAGAGATTGGATATGGAGAATGGATAAATATCCAGGATCCAGGGACAGTTATTTAGTAACCTTATCTAATAGTTTGGAATGTCAGGTATTTTCCCTTGAATGCTGGCTCTTTCCTGGGTAGTGTCACCTGTTCCATGGTGCTGGTTTATCAGGTTCTACCTGCCTTTTTTGTGATTTTGATATGCATATTATCATTGTCTTTGCCTATGGAATTTTCCAACTACATCTCTAAAAACTAAAAACCTTGTGGAGATCACCCCTTAAGTTGTTTCTTATTCTTATCCTCACTGCTTCTTCATGCAAAGGAATAAAAAACCATGTAGAGGTAACATACTTGAGTTAATTTTTTTACCCTCACATTTCGTTTGCCATAGACATCCTATTCTGAGCCCTGAGGGGGTGCTGAGGCTGGTACTCAAGGCCCCCATAGAGCAAAACAGACTTTAGCTCCACAAGCACACCAGGAGCAGGGCTGTGTCCTTCACTACTTACCAATATCTTCATGGTGCTTGTTAGTTGCTTTTGTGCGAGACAAGAAGAAGAGGGGAAGAATGAAAAGCAACCTATATGAGACACAAACCGATTTTCTACATGAGAAGTCATGGATTCAAGTACTGAATAAAATCTCATAGTGGAAAAATAACAATTTTAAAAGTTGTAAAGGATTTCTTTCTTCAAGTTACTTCTGCATTAAATGAGATCGTAGAGACATTGGGAATCTGGGAAGCAAAGGAACCTTTCACCACTTACATGAAGGGCTCTATCCCTATGATCACTTGAAGACAGCATCTTCCTGCCTATATTTCCATCACCAGTCTCTTCCCTACTTCTGCACATGCAGCTGAAGCTCTGTGGTATTTTAGTTCATATTCATCCCTGGAACACTGCTTTTTACTTATAAAATCCATCTTCAATACCTTGTTATACATTTCAGCTCCCTGCAAATTGTAGCCTTTACTCTATACCTTGATGAGAAAAGCATAGGCACTTACTTGCTTTGTAGCATCTACTCTGTAAAAGCATACCACACTTCCAGGGTCAGGAAGTGGCTGCAGAGAAATCCAGAAAAAAAAAAAAATGTGTGGTGATAGTTTGTTTGCACTCGAACAAATAAAGCTTGTCTGGAGATCAGAGTGTGGAGCTAGCCTCTAATTAACTACAGAGGTCAGGCAGTGGTGGCACACACCTTTAATCCCAGCACCTAGGGAAAGGAAACAGGAAATGATGTGGCTGGGTGGAGAGGAAGTGATAAGGCAGGGTAGACACAGGAGCTTGGCCCCTTTTCGGCTGAGAGGTTAGCAAGGTAAGAAGTGGCCTTGGCTTGGTCCTTTCTCTTTCTGATCTTTCAGCATTTATCATGAAATATTACTCTGGATTTTTATTATTAAGACCAATTAGAACTTGTGCTACATATGGTGTCCAAATTTAAGGCACAAATTCAGAAAATGTCACTTGCCTGTGCCACTGGCACAGGCCAAAGCCACACATGGGCGGGGTCACTGCCACACTTGTTAGGTTTCCCTTTCTTTTATTTCCCAAGCTCTCTGAGTGGGTCTGAATTTTTTCTATTGCAGGCTATCTCCAAATGCTACAGGAGTTAGCTGCTTTCACACTTTCCCCTGTACAGACTGCTGGCCCTTTGGTTTCTTTTCTCCCACTGGGTTGTGAGTTTTCCCTGAAAACCTGCTTGGGTTTCTACTGTTCTACACCACAGCACTCATCCTCTGACCTCACCAACGTCTCATTTGTCATCGTCAGCGGATTGGATGAATAAAGGGAAGAATTAGTTAAAAGAGTTTTTTTTTTTTTCCAATGTTAAAAATGGAAACACTATTACAAAGGAGAGAGTTAGGTCTCTACATGATTACATAATATATGCCTTAAATTTGGAACAAGAAAATGAAAAGATAATCAACTTAACTGAGATTGACATAATGTTGATTATCATTTTGATAATCTTTACTATTGGTTTGATAATTCTTGGCTTATCCTTTAAAAGTTAGTTGATATGAGTGGCAAGAAATGGGCCTTAGAAAAATTTATTGAAACAGATCATGGCGATATTCAAATCCACAAGGGGAATTTAAAGGAGAACCAATTTAAATGTTGCATTATTAAGGTTACAAAGAAACAGTCTAAAATTTCCAAACAACCAACTTTGATTAATCCATATGCAATAACCTTACAGGAATTGCCAAATGATAACTATCCCCAAGGCTATGCAAGAGCAGAATGGTCTTCTATGAAAATGTTAGATTTAAGGAGATTCAAGGATGTGACAGTCTCATATGGCATTTGTTCACCTTTTGTGAAGCAGATGTTAAACTCGTGGTCAATTTGTAATAGAATTATTCCTCAAGACTCAGTTACAGCAGTCTTGGAGCCTGGTCCTCAATTACAATGGAGAACCTGGTAGAAAGATGAAGCTAAGACCACTGAACAACAAAGTGGAGTAAGTGGTATGGAAATGTCCCAAGATCAACTTCTTGAAGAAAGATTATGCTAATATATGATGATCACGTCCCAGCTCTATGTCACACAGTAGCTTTGAATGCTTGGGACAGAATTGAAGAAGCAGGAAAGAAAACTGAGTCATTTCCTAAAGTTATACAGAGTCCAAAAGAAACCTCACAGATTTCTTACAAAAATTAATTTCAGCAGTAAATAGAATGATACCATATTCAAAGCTCAACAAAGAATTGAATCGCTGGTTTTTTAAAATGCTAATGTACAATGCAAAAGGGTAATTAGGACTTTAAAGGCAAGAAAAGCAACCTTGGAGGAAAGGATCCCAGATAGAAATCAATATTGAATCTCATGACCTTGATGATGTTTACATAGGAGAGGTGATTTCCAGAGGTTTAAGGAAAAATGGGAATATCAAGAGTTTCAATTCTGGTAAAAAGGGGAATGCAAACACAGTTTTCCTAGAAACAATGTTTTTTCTAAGCATAATCCAAACAGAACGCCCCTGCCTTCTGGATTATACAGAAGGTATAGCAAGGACAGGCATTGCGTTAATTAATGCAGATCAACAAGGGAAAATCAAGGTAACCCTTTGCTATTGGGAAACACCTTGAGGGGTCTCTTTCAGGCCCCCACGCAAAATTCAGTCAGTCATTTCCTGTTGTGACAGAAACTACTTCCCAGAACAATTAAAGAATCTAATGTCTATTGTAAGAAACCATAATGTCATGGATGATAGAAAAGTTTTAGAAGATAAAAAAAAAAAAACACTGTTGGTGGGTGTGCAAACTTGTACAGCCACTTTGGAAATCAGTATAGTGGGTTCTCAGAAAATTGGGGATCAATCTACCTCAAGACCCAGTGATACCACTCTTGGACATATACCCAAAGAATGCTGAACCATACAAGAAGGACAACTGCACACCTATGTTCATAGCAGCATTATTCATAATAACAAGAACCTGGAAGAAACATAGATGCTCCTCAACTGAAGAATGGATTTAAAAAAAAAAAACATGGTATATCTACATGATGGAGTAAAATTCAGTGGAAAAAAATTACATCATGAAATTTGCAGGTAAAAAGATGGGACTAGAAAAAAAAATCCTGAGTGAGGTAACACAGTCTCAGGAGAACAAAAACAGTATGTACTCACTCATAAGTGAATATTAGATGTAAAGCAAAGAATAACAAGAATACATTCTTCAGCTCCAGAGAAGTTAGGTAAGCACGAGGACCCTAAGAGGGATGCATGGATCTCCCTGAGAAGAGGAAATAGATGAGATGTCTTGGGTAAACTGGGAGGTCAGAGAGGAGGAAAGAAAATAGGAGGATGGGAACATGAGTGATCAGGATAGTCGTTTTGGTGGAAGGACCAAGGGGATGAGTAATAAAGAAGATATCTTGATAGAGGGAGCCATTATGGGGTTAGCAGAAAATTGGTACCAAGAAAACTGCCAGGAATCCACAAGAATGATACCGGCTAAGACTCCTAGCAATAGTGTAGGTTTCCCCCTATAATCTGACTGATGACTACTTTGTCATCATAGAGCCTTCATCCAGTACCTACTAGAAGTAGAAAAAGATATCCACAGCCAAGCACTAGGCACAACTCTGGGAATCCAGTTGAAGAAGAGGGTGAAACAATTTTATGAGCAAGGAGGAATGGGGTCAAGATCATGATGGAAAAATCCATAGAGATAGCTGACCGGAGCATGTGGGAACTCACGGACACTGGATATACAGTCCATGGGACTGACCTAAGCACTCTGCATCTGGGTGACGGTTAGATAGCTTGGTCTTTTGTAGAGCCCCTAGCAGTGGGGAGAAGCTTGGTCCTGCCTCAACATGATATGTCATGCTTTGCTGATTCCCACAGGAGGCCTTATCCCATCTAAATGGATCAATGGGCAAGGGACTTAGAAGTGAGGCAGGAGGAGAAAATGGGATAAGCGGAGGGGGGCAGAAACCAGTTGGTATGTAAAATAAGTTTTAAAAATGAAAAAGATATTTTAATAACATAGATTTTTTTCATGACTATGAGAAATGTCTGCTCCTGGCAGCACCAATCTACTTCAGAGAGATAATAGGCATTGAATAGACTCCATATGGAATTTATTTTCTTAGTGGCAAAAGTAAACCACTGGGTAAGAAAGTGCCCTTGAGTTACTACTGACAGTATGTTGTCGAAACTGGACAACCAAGACACAAAAGAAAGAACTGCAGAACTTTGCCAAGACAAGGTAGGACAGCCCTTCAGTATATCCTGCTTCAGAGAACCCAAAGATGGATGCCCCAGCATTGCCGGAACCTTGGGTGACTGTCCAGGAAGCCAGCTGTTTCTGTCATTTATCACGGTTTTGGGGAGTCACTTGCTTGCACTTCCTGCTTAATCAGGTAATATTATTTTCTTCTTGGGTCTCTGATGGAGTTGAAAACGTTATAGCTATAGCTATAGAAATAGTTTTCCTTGTTACCAGATTCATAGAACAACATCACTAAGCAGATGTAAAGTGTGTATATATAAGGCTGAGAGACATTAAAGGATAGTTTTGGTATTGCAAATTAGAATAGAAGGTGAATTAGGTACAAACCTTTGGACTCACCAAGAAGGGCAGATAATGGAGTATTTTCTCTGAATCTGCCAAATGTAAATGGACTAGACATTGTTGATATACTTATTGCCTATATATTATATATAGTTACTGTACTTGTATAGTTTTTTTTACATTAGTTATACCTTTTTTTCTGTTTTAGACAAAAACAGGAAAATGTGGACATACTTTGTGCTTTAACAAAGTTTGTCTGGAGATCAGCATACAGAGCAAGGCCCTAGTTAACCATAGAGACCAGGTAGTGATGGCACATGCCTATAATCCCAACCAGCACCTGAGAGTAAACAGGAAATGGTTAAGGTTAGGCAAAAAGAGAAAGTGATAAGAAAAAGCCCCTTTTCAGCTGAGAAGTTGGCAAGGTTAAGAGGTTGCCTTTGCTTGCTCCTTTATCTATCTGATCTTTCAGCATTTACCCTAACATTTGACTCTGGGTTTTTATTATTAAAATAAATTAGGAATGTGCTACAAGTATGGACTCTGAAATTCTAAGAAGTTCCTCAGAGGTACTTAGAGAAATGGAAAAGGGTCTGAAATTAAAGTGATGGACCCCAGGTTCACTGTATTTCCCCCTTAACTGGCATCCTACCGTGGAGCTTAGTGCTCAGTTCACATCTCTCCCTCTTCTCAAGTTACTAATTTCTAATTATTAGTAAAAAGGGAGAAGAGTCAAAGGAATTTTCACAAAAATAAATTGTTATGCAAATTAGAATAGAGAAACATAAACATAGGCCTTCAGACTATCTTCAACCAGCCCAGTGATAGTACCCAAACTAAAATTAGAACCTCCTAGACTAAGTGAACATTAGCAGCAAGAACCTTTGTTGAAATTGTTGTTCGAAGGGTAAGGATACCTATGTAATTTCTGAGAAAAACAATCCTGTCATTTTCAGATGAAACAATAATCTTTTGTTGATAATATGGTGCAAAGAATATAAAACAGAAAACTTAGTTTTAAAAGTGGCCTAGTTTTACATAAACAATTTCCCTAGAGGTTCTCAGGTGTCCAAGGAGATGTCCCCAGCTTGTTCCTTGGGCAACTGAGGAGAGGGAGCCTGAAATGGCCCTATCCTATAGCCACACTGCTGAATATCTTGCATATCACCACAGAACCTTCATCTGGCGATGGATGAAGATAGAGACAGAGACCCACATTGGGGCACTGGACTGAGCTCTCAAGGTCCAAATGAGGAGCAGAAGGCAGGAGAACAACATGAGCAAGGAAGTCAGGACCGCAAGGGGTGCGCCCACCCACTGAGACGGTGGGGCTGATCTAATGGGAGCTCACCAAGGCCAGCTGGACTGGGACTGATGGAGCATGTGATTAAACTGGACTCTCTGAATGTGGTTGACTATGAGGGCTGACTGAGAAGCCAAAGACAATGGCACTGAGTTTTGATTCTACTGCATGTACTGGCTTTGTGGGAACCTAGTCTGTTTGGATGCTCACCTTCCTAGACCTGGATGGAGAGGGGAAGACCTTGGACTTCCCACAGGGCAGGGAACCCTGATTGCACTTTGGACTAGAGAGGGAGGGGGAGGGCGAACGGGGGAGGGGGAGGAAGAACGGGGGAGGGAGAACGGGGGAGGGGGAGTGAAATGGGAGAAGGGGAGGAGGTGGAAATTTTTTAATAAAAATAAAAAAAAAAAAATTTCCCTTAATACTGTCCCAAATGTTAGCTGAATTAAATTAGGCTCTGCTAACTTGGCTGCTGTGGAACATTCACTAATACTGTACCTAGGTAATGTAATAGTTTGGAAAGGTAACCCCAAAGAAACACGAGTTAGAGGTTTTGTCACCAGCTTATGTAATATGATGGGAAATGCTGGTACCTTGGAGGAAAAAAGTTGGTAAATGGGGCATGCCATAGTGGACACCACGATTTAAACTTCCTGCCTGCTATAAGGTGAGTAGCCTCCACAGTCATGTACCCCACCAAGACAAACACTATTTCAACACACATCCAAAAGCAGAAGCCCAACTAGTCACAGAATGAAAGGCCGAAGACTGTGAACGCAAATCAGCTGCTCCACCTTACAGACTTAGTGAGTCTCTCAGAAATTGTGCAGTGATGAAAGCTAAAGCAGGTGCACACAGTGTTTATGGGTGACAAGAATGTTATTACTATCAGGGTTCCAGCATGAAATGTAAGGGATATACTAAAACTCTTATAAGATATTGGTGGTATTTTTAGTATGAATTATTTCTATTAATTATAAAACACATGTTTTTAATATAAAGCTGTGCACATAATAGCACAAAAATACCAATATTTTTGTTTGACCTGGAATTTCTAATGTAATTTAAATACCTTAAAGCACAGCACATGCACCACACAATTAAGTTACACTGGATGTTCCTAAAGGTACCTAACAGTGGAAACAGAGCCATATCTTCTGCAGGAGGGGAACCTGGATTGTAACATCCACCTAAGGTGTAGTCAGAACAAAAGCATACTAATACAAATTGTTGGAAATGGCCTCAGACACACTAGACAAGAACCACATCCAGTACTCAGGGAGCACAGCTAGACAAAAGCAACTTACTATCTCATATTCACATACCAGAAAATTCTAAAAGGAACTCAATGCTTTTGCTGCAATTTACACACAGGTTTTCACTGGATCAACCCTCTAAGAAAAACCTGCATTCAATTTGCTGTGGGAAGTGTATGGGGGATGAAGACACATTCTGCTTCTAACATGTGCTTAAGAATAATTTTGGATAAAGAAGAAAAATAATTTCTGAAGAAGTTCTTATTTACAAAACTGAATTCGCAGTGTCTGCTTAGAGACCATGAAATTAGGTATATTGCTCAGTGGATTTATCGTTGTAAAAATATAAACATCTAATGGAACCAAAAGAGAAAAAAAAATCTGCCATCATGCTGTGTTGGTGACTCAAACCTTTATTTCCCAGCATGCTGGAGACTGAAATAGGCAAATCTCTGTGAGTTCAAATCCACGATGGTCTACAGGGTTAGTTTCACACACAAACAAACCTTGTCTCAAAGAAAAGGAAACACACACATACACACACTCACACACACACACACACACACACACACACACACACACACACATCTGATGCAACTGAGAGAAGCAAAGAATAGTATTCCATCAGCCATAAGTAACTCACAATAGAGCAAGTGAGAGTTCCTTAAGAACAACCAACAGCCGGGCGGTGGTGGCACACGCCTTTAATCCCAGCACTCGGGAGGCAGGGCAGGAGGATCTCTGAGTTCGAGGCCAGCCTGGTCTACAAGAGCTAGTTCCAGGACAGGCTCCAAAGCTACAGAGAAACCCTGTCTCGAAAAACCAAAAAAAAAAAAAAAAAAAAAAAAAAAAAACCAACAATGCACTAGCTGTCCCTTCTTTTTCTTTCATTCCTGTTTTTTACTCTTTTAAGAGAGAAGGTAAACTATTTAATTGATGTTTTGTTCCACACTGATGACATTTTAAATGAAAACCATGTTTTCAGTGGAAGTGGTTCTAAGAGCTCCAATGAAATCTTTCTCATGTGCTAAAATGTTTCATTAATGAAAATCTGCCAAATAATTCTTCTGCCCTTTAAAAATATTTTTCTAAATGCCTTCTAATATTTAAAAATAAAATAAGTACCTGGCTACAAATAAACAGGTTACACTAGTAAATTTTCTATGGCTATTTCTTCAAAGTAAACAGTAAATATGGTATGATAGTAATAAATTTGGATGTGAAATTCTCAACGTGTTTTACATCAAAAAGTTACTATTCTTAAATCTGGGTAGCTTTCAATTATCTGTGATTTAGCCAAGTAGAAGTCTTTCACAGAAGGAAGAGGAGGAGGAGGAAGAGGAGGAGGAGGAAGAGGAGAAGGAGGAGGAGGAGGAGAATGAGGAGAATGAGGAAGAGGAAGAGGAGGAGACAGATGAAGAAGGAGGAGGAGAAGGAAGAGGAGGAGAAGAAGGAGGTAGGGATGACTGTTCTTGGTAAGGATGAGTTGGTTTTAGGTATGATGTTGATAAAACCTAATATGCAATGATCAGTATGAATTCATTTTTATGTTGCATATTGGTTTTCCTATTTGAAATAAATAGCTAGTTTCCTGTATGACTTGTTTGATTAGTGATGACAATACAGTCTATGAGATTTGGAAGTAGGAAAATTGCCTTTCATTCAACAGAAAATGATCTATTTGATATTAAAAACAAAAGTACAGTGATGCACTGAGTGGAACATAGGGGAACCCTAACTAAATTAGAGGAAATTTCCATAACAGAGTCACCAGTAATGTTGATCTAATAACAGGTTCCTGTCATGAACTATATTTATCACACATTGCCTAACATGACATTGTATTTAATGTTTTTGAGATCCATATTTTAATCAGATTAAACTCAAGGAAACTGATAGGTATCTGTTTGGCTCATAACTTTAGCTTCTGTTTCTTATTTAGACTATTATTGCTGGAATCTTCATAAACACATTTGCTAGGATTGCAAAAGGAGTACAGCTCTTATGTTGTGAGGTCAGAAAAAATGTGTGCCAGTGATGTAAATGATTTATGCACAAATTGCAGTATGGAAATGTTTCATAAAGACAACTAATGCAAAATGTGTTCATTTCTCACCATGGTATTAAGCAGTTAAGAATAAAATTTATTTTGTATTCAAGAATAGTTTCTTCCAAATAAACAGTTCTCTATAGGAATAGAACTTACGAAATGCATGGATGGATGGATGGATGGATGGATGGATGGATGGATGGATGGATGGATGGATGGATGGATGAATGGAGAAATATATTCATATACATATGTATAAAGGGTATTTATATAAATGGCTTACGGGCTGTTGTGCAATGACTGCCTGTGAACAAAAGGGCCAAGAATCAGTAGTTGTTCAGTCCATGAGGCTAGATGTCTCAGTTGGTCTTCAGTACATCCTAAATCTGGAAGAAACAGGCTCTAATGTCAGTGAAGGAATGGACTTGCCAGTGAGAGCAAGCAGGCAAAGAATAAAAGCTTCCTTCTTCCATACCCTTTAAATAGGCTGCCACCAGAAGCTGTGCCCAGATTAAATGTGGGTCTTTCCACCTCAAAAGATCTGGATTAAAAGTAGGTCTTCCACCTTCAAATAACTCAATTCAACACAAATCCTTCACAGGTGTACCTAGCTGCTTGGGTTTTAGTTAACTACAGATGTAGTCGACTTGACAGTCAAGAACAGCCATTTCAGTAACAAAGAAAAATACTCAAAGAAAAGGTGTTCCAATATTACTTCTTTTCAAATTTATTTACATAAAACTAAATCTCTAAACTTTACTGTAATGTCTATAAATGTAAATTTCTGGAAAGAAGCCATGCTGTAAGGACATACAGCAATAATGAGGAAAGGTTGGGATGTTGCAGGTCCAGGGTCTGACTGGGTTAGCTTTAGCCCCTAGCCTAACATACTGTGACTAACAAACACAGACCTTTATTAACTTAGCAGACCATTAGCTTCCACCAACTCAATATAAGAATGTCATCAGATGGCATCTGAGGAATAAGGACAGCTTCCCCCATATTGCTATAACTGCCTCCTTTGCAGGGCACAGTGCTGCACATCTGTTTCTGACAACGTGTTTTTAAAATGCCTTGATTTATATAACTTTCTTTGTTCTGTTACTATAAAAACTCCAACAAACTGCTTCTTCGCTGGATCATTATGTTTAGGGAGACCTAATGATGCGTGTTGCCAGGCCACAGTTACTCATACTTTGCTCCACCATAAATCAAGCCTTTTGTTCCTCAGAGGTGTGAACAGTTTGTTTTGATGACATGTTCTGAAGCCTAGTTTACTTACCCGGGAACAATATTTTTAATACTTACATGACATTTGTGCCATTACTCTAAAACCAGTACCAATAACCACACCAAGCTGAGGATGTGAGAAAGCCAGATAAGGCAAATATGACTTTGATCAAATTGAAAAATATTACTGCCTAAGGCAACATTTCCAGGAGAGATAACCTAATAACAATACATATGCCAAATTAAGAACTAGATAAAAGCTATATTAAAGGTTGTTTTATGTTATACTGAAAATTATTGAACAAAATATAAATAAAATTTAACAGAAATTGACCAACACCCATCAAAAAAATAAAACAAAAATAGGTTCTTAGATTTACACATAATGCATACAAAATATAAAACCACATTTGGGTAGCTATAGTAATGTGCATTTCACACCTTTTTAATATACTATTTTATATTAATTTCTACAGTAAGTATGTGTGACTTAAAAGCTTCATCAGTACATGTATAACATGCACAACAGGAACTGGTTAGTCAGTAGAATATAATCAAATAACTACAAGAATCCACAGCTAGTTTGTCAGGTTTATTTTTATGAGCATAACTAGTCTTCAATTGTTTGTACACAGAATAGGAAATCTTTGACACTATTATCAATCAACACTTAGCAAGATTTCTACAGAAATCATTCTTGTAAGCACTATAACACTAGATCTAAGTCTAAGATGTCTAAAAATATATATACACTGCTAACAGTGAAACTTATTTTAATTTTTCTGTGCTATGTATAGGTGTAGTCTACATTGTTTTTAATATTAATAAAATATTTTAATAACAATTTAAAGGTTAGGTTTCAGGTGAGCAGAATGAATACACCATATTTATAAGCAAATGATACTTTTAAACCAACTTTTGAAATTTCTGTGGCTCTTTCAACATTTGTTTGAAATCCTTACAAGATATTCGTCTATCTGTGGCACCTACAGGCCTGTCTCCCCATCTGTCCATGTTTTTCATGAAGACTGGTAGCCGGTGCATATTTCTTTTGTCTTCCTCACATTAGCAGCTGTTCCTAGGCCCATTATGATGCCATTTTTCTATTACTTTTTGGTCAGCTTTTATTGATCATGTTTTAAAACAATGTAAGTTTTCTGTTGGAGAACAAGGGGACAAGTAATCAATGTATATAATTTTATTCCAAAGAAATTGAATTCTGTATGGTTAGGAAATTAATATCACTAAAATCTATTATTGTCACAATAAAAAATTACACTGGCAACATGACATAATACTAAAATGTAAAACTAAATTTTCTAAGAATAACGTACACATAATTTTTTATTTCAACTACTTTACTTAATATACTAAATGTAACCTGCTTCTACTGCAGGACCAGATTTGTATAGGAACTTACATCTTGCTTGTGTGGACATCTTGAAGTATCCTTTTTTAACAGGATATCCTGACAACACCTCCCAACCCCCAACTGACTTAGTAGCCTGACTTTGGTACAAGCTCATCTGGTTTGACTAAAATCACTGCATTATTTGGCAGTAGTTTCTTCTTCGTGGCGCTTGGAGCTCATTGAAGCTCAAACAGCACAGGAAATGCAAATCATGCAAACCACCCTCATGATGGCAACGTACAGTGGCGTGATTGAACGGCAGTACGCACGGCTCGTGGGCCAACCACATGAAAGGAGCCATTTAAAGACCAGATGAGCGAAAGCTGGGATAAGTTAGAGAGTATGTGCAAGCTTCAAAGCTGGGAGAATAGCATCCTTATTTAAAATAGAAGAGTTTTTATTATTACTTTTTATTAATAACACCTGTTCAAGTCCTTCACATTGGAGGAAGTGATGGAGGTACACTACGTGGAGCACACGTTATAGAGAAATTTTACGTGGGCCAAAATTTCTTCTCCTCACGTCTAGATAGGGTACAGGAGAGGAAGACTTTCCATCTCTTTTTGTCACAGGATTTTATATGATTGTTAACAATTATTGGAAAGATTTCCTTTAGACAGCTTTTTAAAAAAGAATATCTAGCACTATGCTAAAGTATGATACCTGAAATGTCCTATTCACCACCATATGCTAATAAAATTAATTCCTCCAACAAAAACTATGTACACTCTGTACACTTAGAAATTCAACAAAATCCTTAGGAGCAACATAGAATTTGCTGCTAAAGCTATTTTTGAATGATGGTAACAAAAACAACTAGAATAGAAAAAAATACTTAAGAAAGATTTTATTTTTTAGAAATGATTGTTTTTTTAAAAGTTTCTAGTTTACCATCAAAGAAAATGTGACTATTAAAAAATTATAACAAAGTAATAAAAAATTCAACTTTATGTTTATCATTTTAAATTACTTTCCAAAGCTTTTTAAATATCTGTCATTTCATTTGCATACAAGCTTGAAAGTTCCAGGAACTTCGCTAAGGCACTTGCTCTCTAACCCAAATACTTGTGGCTAGGGTATTAAGAGAAGGTGGAAGTTAGATGTTTACATATCAGGAATACCTGGGAAAGGAGATGTGGCACAGTGGTTAGTTAGAGCACTTGCTGTTTCTTGCAGAGGACCTTGGTTTGAGTTCTAACACGCACAGCATCACTCACAACTGACTAATTCCACTTCCAGGCACTCACATAGTGCACATACATGCAGACAAAACCCCCAATACATGTAAAACGCATTTTTTTAAATAGTGAAAGCTGATGCTTGTGTCTAGGAATTAGAAAAGAGCCCCCTGGATAAATACAGAAGACACTGGACAAAACTCACTCCCTTGTTAGTACTACTATTCCTGACCTCTCTGAAGTTTCATCTGGAAGGAAAGTGATATAATCTGTTAGAAAAGCATGTGGTGCAAATGCAAAGAATCACTGAGCCGAGAGTGGGGCTGCATACTTGTACTACCAGCTAAGTATGAAGACAACCAGGCTGCCCAGAAGGAGGAGGGGGAAAAAGTGTAATATTGTAGCACTTAGGAGACAAACACTGTGTTACTCTGTCAGGCTTCTCAGGTACCTTCTCTAATTTGCTTTATGTTCATCTTCACAGTAACATCTAAATAACAGGTAATATTAACGCCATCCCATTTTAAGTGACAGGAAAACTGAGATTACCACAAATCTTATGGCTAATTAATGGCAATGCAAAATGTACACTAAGATATATGCGAATATATATTCATACTAATTCATAATCATTGACTAAGGGGTTTCAAAGCTGTCAATTAGCTGTCTTTTTTAAAGCAAACAGATGTGAATCCCCTACAAATTATAATTAATTCTCTTGACTTTTCCATCAGACACACTAGACAAATAGCTTAGAAAGATGTTATTTTTGAACTAGCAGAGATAATCTAATGTGTCTACATCTTTCTAAATTTATTATAATAAAAGGCAATAACTAACTTTGTTTGGCCATCAGAGAAAAGGCAGTCCTCAGGCTAACACTTGAAATTCTTACTGCTTGGGTAGCCACAAACCTGAAACTACACAGGTCATGGACCTACAGAAAAATCAAATACAACTATTCTGCTAAAGGAGCATAGTAATATGCTATCTAGAATCTACTCCTATCTAGAATCTACTATACTCATAGATCAGTATCCTCCTTCGCCATTATGAGTTGTCCTTGAGCCTTTGTATGTTTACGGTGGCACATATATACCTGCACTCACACACATAATAGAAAAATGCTGAAGCTCAATTTTAACTGTACAATTTAGTTACATTATAGGGCATAAAAGAACTATATTTTTACAGAGGAAGTATTTGCCACCCATACTAACAAATACATATTCTGTTTTGCAACTTTTAATAAATACGGACCAAATCCATAAACAAAAACCTTATGTTTTTCTTAGTGAATTAAAATATTTGTTCCTGTTAGTAAAATATTGTACATAGTATGTCAAATTTTGAAATAAATTATAAACTTAAAAACCCATCAAAATATTTTCATATTGACAGAGATACTTCATTATTTTGAAAATAAATCTATGGCTAATAATAAATAAAACAATTCTTAAAAATACACTGGGTACAAGTTGATATAATAGAAAGAAGTTTCAGACGTTCTGCCAACTGTTTTCCTCCCCAAGCAAAGGAAAGATACATGTAATGTACAGCCCATTATAAGGCTAATATTTAATAATATATAATAATAATAATAATATATAATAATAATTATAATTATTATGTGATTTTTGTCTTGTTTTTAGTTTTGTTAATCTGTGTCAGAACAAAAATTTACAAGGTGATCATTTCTCATGTTTATCATGAGGAAAGGCTAGACATATAAGTATAGCTTATAGAAAAGAGTAAACATATCAATGTGCTCAGAAGACATGCATGCATTCGCAGTACAGGACCAAAGCAATGGGCAAGTCAGTGTAGAAACTTTGCAATTATTTTCAGATGCTTTGAGACACTGGATTATTAGAAGCAAGAAAAACCATTGAGTAGCTTGTTGTAAAGAGAGGGCCACTTGTTTGTCCTGGCTGCCCAGCTAGCTTACACCTGAAGTAACCACCAGAAACTGTATTCAATAAAACACTGCTTGGACGATTAGCTCTGACTTCTTATTGGCTAACACTTACATCTTAATTTAACCCATTTCTATTCATCTGTGTATCGCCACGTGACTGTGGTTTGCCGGCAAGATTCTAACCAGCATCTGTCTCAGACAGGAGATCCATGTCATCTCTCACTCTGCCCTTCTTCCCAGCATTCAGTTCTGTCTTCTCCACCTACCTGAGTTCTGACTTATCAGACACAAAGCAGTTTCTTTATTCATTAACCAATGAAAGCAACACATGAATAGACGAACCTCCAACACCAACATATACTAGAATAATAGGCAAATCAGTTAATAACTAATGTAGACCTCTGTGTGATTTCTTTGGGACTTAACGAATGCAGGAACTGGGCAGGACAAAAAGCTCAGTCAACAAATGGTGCCCACATGGACAACTGTATCCACATATAGCCTGACAGAACTTCAAAGGTAATTCTAGACAGAAAAAAATAGAGTTAAGCAACGGCTTATTAACAGCAGCATTTTTTCTGGTGTGCTCTGCTTGCTAGAGCCAAGCAAGTGCTCTCATTTAAGAGAGGCTTCCTGACTCAGCTTTAGCTAAAAAGCTTGCAACTCATTTAAGAGGCCCCACAACCAAACACTTAAATGGTGTTTATGAGCAGCTGACCACATCGTTTTTGGTAGTGGCAGGGACCTCGAAATGCCATACAGTTGTAGAAATAAACATGGCTATTGCCGGAACCTCTGCCGTGAGGCTGAATCTCATAAAGCTAAGGAATGGGCTCGGTCCAACTGTCAAAGCCATGGCATTAATCCTACCCATATTGCTTAGCAAAATAAACACTCATATGGTCAGAAAAAGAGAGATATAGTAAAGAGAGAGTCAAAGACAAAGAAACCCCTCTAAATGTTTTAAAGTGTGTTAAAAAATATATGCAGGCTTGGGCGAGAAAAGAAAAAGGTTAAAGTCAGAGAGAGAGGGGGGGGAGGGAGGGAGGGAGGGAGAGGGGGAGGGAGGGAGAGAGGGAGGGAGAGGGGGAGGGAGGGCGGGAGGGAGGGAGGGAGGGAAAGAGAGGGAGAGAGGGAGGGAGAGGGGGAGAGAGAGAGAGAGGGAGGGAGGGAGGGAGGGAGAGAGAGAGATAGAAGGAGAGAGAGAGAGGGAGAGGGAGAGGGAGGGAGGGAAAGAGGGAGGGAGGGAGGGAGGGAGGGAGAGAGAGAGAGAGAGGGAGAGAGGGAGGGAGGGAGGGAGAGAGGGAGGGGGAGAGAGGGGGGGGGAGGGAGAGGGAGAGAGGGAGAGGTTGGGTGTGGTGGCACACACCTTTAATCCCAGCACTTGGAAAACCAAGGCAGGCAGACCTCTGAGAGTTCAAGGTGTGGTGGCTCAGTTTTTAATCCCAGCCCTTGGGAGACAGAGACAGGCAGATCTCTGTGAGTTCAAGGACAGCCTGGTCTACAGAGGGAGTTCCAGGGAGGCAAAAGATACACAGAGAACCTGTCTCAAAAATTCAAAAATTAAAAGTAAAAATAAAAGAAATAGAAGTAATATAAAGCCACATAAAGATGAAAAATATACAAAGAGTCTGGATACTATATGTTTTTATGCTCTCTTTGAATTGTTTGAATGCTGAGGAAAGAGCGACAGCGGCTAAAAGATATTTGCTTATAAATGCTGCTGAATTAATCCAAAATAAATACTTTGACAATACCTTGACTTCAAAATTGAATTCAAAAAGTATGTTACTTTGGAGAAGAGAATTTGCTTTTGTTTTCACAGGAAATGAGAGGCTATAGATTCATTCTGAGTTAAGAAAAATCAGGTTTGATCAAGGAAGACCACCTGAGAAATCTCTGGTAGGAACAGACGGCCCAGATTTCAGAGTTCTACATCCAGAACAGATTCAAGATGCTGCCTGAGATGATCAAGACTCACAGGATACTCGAGTCAGGACTTGATCATAATTCTAAATTTTCTTTAGGGACCCATAAGATTATCAGCACCCCAAACCAGCAGGAAGTAGCCTGGAAAACTATGCCCACATTCCCAAAGAATGGACTATGGATATTTTCCTTTGATTTAAAAAAAAGAGGGAGAAGTGGTATGGGAAAAAGGTTTGTATTCTGTAAATTATATTTTAAATAAACGCTGACTGGCCAATAGCCAGGAAGGAAGTATAGGTGGGGCAACCAGACAGGAAGAAGAGGCAGGTTAATAAGAAAAGGAGAATTCTGGGAAGGAGGAAACCCATTCTTCTACGGTCCTGACCTGACCACAGAAGAGGCAAGATGTGACTGACCTGCTGAATAAGGTACTGAGCCATATGGCTAACACAGATAAGAATAATGGCTAATAATGGGCTATATAAGTTATAAGACTTAATAAGAAGCCTGAGCTAATGGGCCAATCAGTTTATAACTAATATAGACCTCTGTATGATTTCTTTGGGACTTAAAGATTGTGGGAACTGGGCAGAACAGAAAGCTCAGACAAGAGTAGCTGAAACCTCAACAAAGTCTAGAAAACAGAGCTAATGGAAATACTAAAGTACCTCATGTATCATGTTGTCTTTGGAAAAGCGTCAGAGAATTTAGTAGAAACATACAACTGCCATCCTCCTATAGGAAATCTAAGATATGGATATCATGCTGGGAATTGATCACTGGAGATCTGAAAGCTCCAGATACACCTGCTTAATCGGAAAACATAAAACTTAGGCACTGAGAAGCTGCAAGTTAAGGTTCTCAGAAACTGTTATTGTAAAGACTGCTCCTCTTGGACAAGAAAGATAAAACAACATCTAAAGGAGGAAGCAATGAGGTGAACTGACTTGGGAAATAAAATATGAACACAAGTGGATTAAAAATGAAAATTAGACATTTCCAGGTTAAGAGCAAACTATAATATGGAATTGTATGGGTTTTGCTTATGCTTTCTTTTGAATGAGTTTTTCCTCTTCAGATCATCCTTAACAAATTTTAACAAAGATAGACTGCATGTTTACCTTCATAGTTGAGTTTCTTTATTTCCACATGCATTCAGGGGCAAGAGAACATTATTACTGACTAATTAGTCACTCCTCACAATCGCACTGAAGTTATTTCAAATTCTTTCAGTAGAAGTTCCTAGTCTGTCATTGATATTTGCTGATATCTTCTAGATGCTGTTAAATATGCTAACATTAAAATTGTTTCAAAGATTTTGATTCTAACAAAGAGGACCCAGAAAATCAACCCTAGAATTCAACAATTCAACCTCCTGTAACTTCTAGTCTATTGTCACCTATCCTTCCCAGTTTCTATGTAAAAGTATGTAAAATAAATAAACAAGTACAATAGTGAACATCAAAACCCAGCACATGTTCTTAGAAATGTCAATCACTGAAGGAATGAACAATATGTTGCCTAGTATTTGTTAAGTCAGGATTAGGTGGACTATAAGTGTCTAATCTGAGGATTCAATTTTAAACAAATATATTAGTACTTCAAAGGAGTGAACATGGAACATTCCATGTATATAAAAACAATCATTCTTGGCAGTATGTTAAGAAAAATACATAAGACAAATTGCTAAACAAGACATATGTATATAAATGTTAATGAGTAGAACCTAGATGCCTTGAACTTACAATCCTCCTAGCTCTGCTTCCTAAGTAGCTCAATTACAAGATTGGGCCACTAGGGTTGGCTGAATTCAGCAACACACATACATTAGACAAAATCCACCCATCTTTATCTCCCTGATCTCTCACGAATCCTTTTAATTCTTTTGTTTGGTTGTTTGAGGTTGTGTTTTCAAGACAGGGTTTCTCTTGTGTAACAGCCCTTACTGTCCTGGAACTCACTTTGTAGACAGGCTAACCTCAAACTCACAGATATCCAACTGCCTCTGCCTCCTGAGGGCTGAGATTAAAAGTGTGTGCCTCCCAGCTCTCCCTTAATTCAAACTATGCTCATGTTAAGCTGAATTTTGTTTTTCAAACATCTCCTTACTTTTCCTGTATTAATTTCATTCATACTTTCTCTTCCTATGACATTCTTTAACTTCATCTCCACCTGTCTTTAGCTCCTTCTAAAGGTTCCTTTCTAATGTTACTGCCCTTTAATAAATTCTTCAAGACATGGTGACTCCCAACTATAAAATTATTTTTATTGCTTCTTCATAACTGGAATTTTTCTACCATTATGAACTGTAAAATAAATATTGTACTAATGTAATATGTATTGCGAGAGCTACAAATTGACTTTACTGCGGGGATACAAAGAAAATGAGATTCAAAGGGGAAACAAAGATTCACAGAATACTGGACCCCGTGGAACCCACCACGTCTGACCACTCTGCCCTGGAAGAATATGAACAACTGCAGAAGCTGGCTTCTGCTCCGACTTCCCGAGAGTGAGCATGCTTCTTCTCTCTGCTTATCAGTAGACACATAGCCCTTCAGACAATCCTCAATGGGCCAGTAGCCCAAAGCTATTGGCCGAATGAGTTTCCACAACATTTTACATTTCAGATAAACAAAATACATATTCAATTAAAAGCTGTGACTACTATTCCCTTACAATACTATAGAACTCTTAAGGTGATGTGGGACTCCCCTCTGTATGCTATGAGACCATTGGTTAGTAGTAAAGAAACTGTTGTGGGCCTGTGGTACGGTAGAGTAAAGCTAGAGGAAAACTAAACTAAATACTGGAAGAAAGGAGGTGGAATCAGAGAGACGCCGTGGAGCTGCCGCCACTGACAGACATGACAAAACCTTGCAGGTAGGCCATGAGTCCCATGGTAAAATATAAAATAATGGAAATGGGATAAATTAAGATGTAAAAGCAGGCCAATAAGAAGTTAGAGCTAATAGGCCAAGCAGTAATCTAATTAATACAGTTTCTGTGTGATTATTCTGGGAGTCTGGGCAGCCGAGAAACAAACAAGTGATCTCCTACTGCACTGAGGTAACTTTTTTATATAGATACACAAGTGAAAATACTGGCAGGCAAAATGGCTCAGCAGGAAAAAGCACTTGCTGTGCATTCCTGCTATTCTGAGTTCAATACCCAAGCCCCCCTGGAAGGTGAAAGCCAACTCTCAAATGTAGAGATTAGTTTTCTAATCTCTACATACTTGTGGCATGCACACACAACAGCACACACATGTGCATAAAACTCAAACACATATACAATGTTTTTATTTTTAAAAAAGTATTTCAGGGCTGGAGAGATGGCTCAGTGGTTAAGAGCACTGGCTGCTCTTCCAGAGGTCCTGAGTTCAATTCCCAGCAAATACACATGGTGGCTCAAAACCATCTGTAATGAGATCTGGTGCCCTCTTCTGGTGTGCGTGCATACATGGAGGCAGAATGTTGTATACATAATAAATATATAAATAAATCTTAAAAAATAAAATAAAAAAGTATTTCACTAAAGGTCATTTAAATGTTTATTATTTCACATGCTAAATCAGATGCTACAACACAAAGGACTAAGAGAAGTAATACTGACTGCAAGTATTTGTGACTGATGCAAAGAATGCCTGTCTAAAACCATTTTTCAAACCTGAAACAATAGCAATAGTCAAGCAAAATAATCCTTTGATATCTGAATACTCTCTTTCAATATAAATTAAAAGTCCACTGTTCATGGGTGGCCACAGTTAAAACCACAAATCTTTAAAAATACAATCGTAGATTCTGTAAAGTATCACACACAACCAAATGCTAGAAAGCTACTTGAGCTAAAAGTATTTTTCTAGGAATGTTTAATTGTAGATGAGAAATTAGAAGAAATTACATTTTTATTTATAAAATGGTTCTAACAGATGAGTTATTTTCATAGTATGACTAATATACACTACAAAAATAAGTGAGTAATTGCATGTGAAATTCTTTACTAACTCCATAAAACTCATTTAACATGGAGTACTCAATGTCTCTAAGCACTACATATGTCTCTAAGACATGCCTCAAATATTGAATACTGGCAGTTACAGCAGAAAAAGAAAAGTGGGGAGAGAAAAAAATAAAACATACACACAAAAGAGTTTTTAGAACACCAACAGCTACTATACTCGGCTATTTCAAACTCAATTCATTCCTTGATCGAGTCACATTTACTACACAAGTATTTAGCCTGATAGAAAGTATGTTTGTGTTACTATGGGTAAGATGGTCAACATAACAGATATGGTCTTTATCATAATAAAACCCCCCCACAAAAACAGGAATAGAAAATTAGTGTATGGGTGGAGGGGAGGGGAGGGAAGGGGGAGAAGGAGGGGAGGGAAGGGGGAGGAGGAGGGGAGGGAAGGGGGAGGAGGAGGGGAGGGAAGGGGGAGGAGGAGGGAAGGAGATGGAAATTTTTAAATATAAAAAAAATAAACCATGAGGGAAAAAAAAAGAATTTAAGAATGAAAAAAAATTCTTATGTTTGATATCATGGAAATGGCTTTTTGTGCATTTAAAGCTTATAAATCTAATTTTAAAAACCTTATTCCTACAACAGGAAAACTGCTGAATTAAATAATATATTAAATAATATAATTTAATATAATATATTAAATAATATCAGTATTGAAATGGGTTTATAAGTATTTTAAGAGTGTGTGCTAGTGTAACTCAGTTGTTTTTGAACCATTTTTATAAAGTTTGTATTAGCTTCTAAAAAAAAGAAAAGAAAATTAGTAAAGCCAGCAAAATAATCCTAAATCATATAAAATAATTTTACACAGAAAAGAAGGGGCTGAAATAAAAATTTCACTTCAGATACAATGCTAAGGAAAGATTGTCTGACAAGGTGAAACTGTGCTGGGATCTGAGGAAAGGGAAGGAAAAGGTAAGAGGAGAAACAAGGATATGGGAGAGAGATATTCTTGTGTTGCTGGATGGTCAAAGGTCCAACAACAGGATGTGGTAAAAGGAAAACCCTCACACTGCTACAAATAAAGAAGGCCAGGGCTGCTATTGCAAGTTAGGGATCTGAGGAAATGGGAGGTAAGGCTAAGGATGCTAACAGGGACTAGGTCGTCGGCCAAACGTACAACTTTTTCTGGTTGTTGGGCTTCCATATACAATGGAAAGACACTGGTGGTTTTCAAAAAGGGATTATTTAATCAAATTAACAAATTAACATAGGTACTAAAATTTCCTTATATCAGTCAAGGATTACTAAGGACTACAGACTGACACAGTCGATGATGCATGTTTTCAAATTTGGCTTTATGCTACCAGCTCTAGCACTCACACTGTTAAAATAAATGCTAGGGGGGAAAAAAGAATAATGTAAGTAACTACAAGAGAGCCACAATAAATTGTACACAGTACTTCTCAATTCTTTCTCAACTGTACATTAACTTTCTTCTAAAGAAGTGGAATATTAATTTTTCATCAGGAGTATGACAAAATACTGAAAACATGAGACTTTACAGAAAAAATACACAAAAATGCATGACTATTTTAGAAATATTAAAGTATGAAATATATATATAATATATATATATATATTATATATATATAAGCCCTAACTCAGTTCACATCTTCCCCTTGCAGCTCTCCTAATGGGCCAGTATCTCAGAAGATCAGAAGGTCCCTCATGTGACTGCATATCCAAGAATGAACCACAGAGGCATATAACTAGCCAACATGCCCAAAGGAGTCCAGTAAATCAAAATTGATTCCAAGAAAATGAGGATTTCATAAATAGGAAGGCTTAAGAAGAAATGAAAGCAAGGAGTTGGAGAGGTGGCTTATTAGTTAAAATTGGTGATTACTGCTCTTCCAGAGGACCTGAGTTCTATCCCCAGGTCCTACAGAGGAGGCTCATAATCCCCTGTAATTCCACCTCCAGTAGATCTGATATACTCTTCTCCACAGTTACCCGCATACTCACAGTATGTATATACTTACACAAACCCATACATATTAAAGATAAAACCTAAGGAAGTGGGGTAGATGGAGAGAGAATAGGTGTAGCATGGCTTCAGAGTACTCCACAGATTCAGACCCAAACCTGAGGAAACTCTTTGACAGCAAATGAAAATACACTTTCTTTGACTAAAACCTGAGTTAAGAGCAAGAAAGGCTTTCTCTAATAAATAAAAGTTGATAATACAAGTAGAATTAAAGTCTTTTATTTTCAAAATGATTTTTTTCGATGGTATTAAGACTAACCATGATAAAGACATTCAACATGCAAGAAAATGCTTGACTAGAAAGAAGTATCCTTAAGTTGCTCTAAAAGCTTCAATACTGTGCAAAAAAGTGATATTTATAAAGTAAAATTATTATATATTTTGCATTCATTGGAAGATCTTTTCTTTTTTCTTTTTACTTTTTCATTCAATTCATTAAAAACAATTATTTTTCTCCTCTCCGTAAAAGTACATTAATTACCTAGTTTCAGTTTTAAATATAACTTTCAGGTTTCAAAGATTTATACAGTAGAATTACCATAGTGGCCCCTAGGGCATAGTCTGTGAGAAATAACATCTTGCATCCATATGAACCATCACCTGGGGGGAAGGTGTCAAATCTTACCTGTGATACCTTATTTTGTTTTAAAATAAGCAAGAAAGGATATTAAAAACATAGTTAAAATTTCACTGCAGTGTTTTAACTCCTTAGAAGTGATGGTTTCACGGTATATATATACTATGAACTATATAGACTACTTTTTAACTTACAGATTTCAGGCAGAACAAACTACAAACATAGAACAAGAAAACTTTTCCTATCTCTGAACAGAATATCTTACTTCTTGAGAGAAATGACAATGAAAACAAAGACAAGTGAAAAGATGAACCCTGGAGGTCACACTGTAGGACAGAGGACAGGGTCAAGTTCTAACTTTGTTTTTTTTTTCCTCATTTTTTTATTAAAGATTTCCATCTCCTCCTCCCCCTTCCCTCCCCTCCCTTCCACCCATATCCCCACTCCCTCCCTCTCTAAGACAAAGAGCCATCAGGGTTCCCTACACTATGTTAAGTCCAAGGTCCTCCCAACTCCTCCTAAGTCCAGGAAGGTGAGCAACCAAACTGACAAGGCTCACAGTGAGCCCGTCCATGCTGTAGAGGTCATGTTCATTGCCGTTGTCCTTGGTTTCTCAGTCCTCCTCCACCGTCAGCCACATTCAGAGAGTCCAGTTTGGTCCCCTGTTCCATCAGTCCCATTCCAACTGGACTTGGTGGTCTCCCGTTAGATCTGTCCCACCGTCTCCATGGGTAAGTTCTAACTTTGTGAAGATGCTAAATAGGTGGGGTGTGTAGGGGTCTGTGTGTGTGGGTGCGTGCATGTGTGTGTGTGTTAGAGAGAGGGGGAGAAACACAGAGAGAAAAGGTGAAGAGAGAGCAAGAGAAAAAGAGAGAGAGACCACACATGCACAAACTGAATTATTATTTGATTTTCAGGAGTATTCTGTTTCTGTATTATTATGTAGTCAGCAAAATGTTCAACATAAAGTCCTGGTACTTAAACTGAAGAATCAGAAAAGACCTGAAGGAGATAAAACTTTCTTCAGGATGCCTTAAGCAGCACCCAAATCTCGAAGGCTAGTGTGTGTGAAGGGTAGATAAATAGATAAAGGAGTTATGAAGATAAGATGAAAGAAAATGCCTAAGACTGTTAGGAGAGGAAAGCTGGTCAACAAAGCAAGGGATGAGGAATCTCTCACTCAGTTCTCATCTATGGATCAAACACTGGTGAAATTATAGGACGTTACATCCAGCCTCATAACAAAATTATTTATATAATATCAGACATCATCCAGTCTTCTCCTCAAAAGAAATTTATACAACTAGTATAAGGCCAGTGAAGTGACCAGAAACAGAATACACTGCCTCTAGCCAATTACATCAGAGAACTTCACAGTGTACATGACTGAGGATAATTTTGGAATAGTGTTATTAAGGACTCTAAACAAATAATATTTTTTGTGTACCATCATCTACTCTATGAATAAAGAACATGCAAAATGCAGTTTCTTATTGTATTTTAGAAAAAAAAATCCTCATTGTATTTACTATCCACTACAGACATTTAAAAAAAAAAAAAAGCTCATGTGTGAACAGGGAGAGGGTTCTGAAGGTAAAAGCACTTACAACACAATCTTGACAACCTGAGTTCAATTCCCTGAACCATGAAAAATGCCAGATACATGGGAATGTGTCTGCAAACCCAGACAGTAAGAAGGGAGGCAGAGAGCGTAAAATGCCCTGGAGGCTCGAAGATCAGTTAGCCTGGTGCACACAACAGAAGAGAAACAACAGAGACCCTACGTCTATTATAGAAAATACAATTCTATTCCCAGCTTTCTTGTCCTCTACATGGCTGTTGTCCCACATGAGCACCTTCATACAGAAATTTGTACACACAGGTACATATTATACATACACAAACATAAAAATTCAAAAAAACCCAGAAAATAATACTCATGTGGTGGTAAGACATCACAATCACAACATGTATTAACATTTACAATCTGTATCACTAGGCAGCAAACCTGAAGAGAAGACACCTGAACTCACCAAATGTGTATTTGATAAGAGGCAGCAGGACAAAGGTGCAGTAAATATATCTTATCTCAGGACCCTGCCTCAGTCACACGGTCAGAGATCTACACTGAGAACAGTTTTGTAAGATATGCTTTATAAGAATCGCCCATTTTGCCTATTGTCAAATGTATAAAAAGCATTCATGGATTCTACTGTCTGGTTTTGTGCATCAACATGACACAAGTTAGAGCCATCAGAGGAAGGAGCCTCAGTTGAGGAGGAAATGCCTCCATGAGAATCAGCTGTAAGGCATTTTCTCAATTACTGATCAATGGGTGAGGGCCCAGCCAATGGTGTGTGGTGCCATCCTATAAGAATGTCCTAGGTTCTATAAGAATGCAAAGTGAGCAAGCCTGAGCAAGCAAGCCAGTAAGCAGCTCCTTTCCATGGCCTCTGCATCAGCTCCTGCCAGGATCCTGTCCTGCTTGGGTTCCTGCCCTGACTTCCTTAAGTGATAAACTACAATGTGGAAGTGTAAGCTGAATAAAACCTTTCACCCTCAACTTGCTTTTTGGTCATTGTGTTTCATTACAGCTACAGAAATCCTAACTAAGACTGAGATTTTCTCATTTTTATCAACCCATGCTATATATTTTTAATTTCAAAAATGTGTGCCTTTGATGTACCTGCAGTCTATCCATTGTAGTATTTCAAGCAACTACTTTCTGTTCATCTACAAACTTTAAATTTCACTATTTTCTATTGTTGCTATTGTTTCGTTTCCAGTTTAAATCTATGTTCGACCAAGAGAGATTCTTTCTTGAGCCACAAAGTTTGAAAGGCCCTGTATACACCAACTAAAAACAAGTGCAAAATAAAACTAAAACTTTAAAATGCAGTATGGATGTGGATGCAATTCAAACCATGACACAGAAGAGTTCTAGATAATCAGTTCTACTTTTTGGTATGTTTGATATTTTCCTTTTGATACCTGAGTTAATCACTATTATGCTTTCATTTGCTTTAATGAAAATGCTGTTCAGGAATGTCTGTTCATAAACTCGTTCCTGAAAATACTTCACAAACAGTTCGTCTGAAAGGAAAATATAATTCTATTCCCAGCTTTCTGTATACATGTAGAGCAGCTGCCCATGGAAGCAAAACACCTGCATATATCACCAAAAGGAAGGAGGCCAGGGGATAAGAAAAGTCTCAGGATCACTGCTAGGGAACTAATTCGACCACAACAGTCCCCAGAATGCCCTTCAAGTGTCTCATTCTTTTACCACTTTATACCAAAAATGACAAGTAGTAAAGTCATGTGGCTTTCTCCACTCTGTTAAGTCTTATAAGTGGATAGAGAAAGCTCTCAGGAATAAGAAGTTTTGTTATGGTGCTGTAATGTAGAAGTATGGGCCCTAATATCGAATCAAGAATAAAGCACTATAATGTTTCTACCACACTGAAATGGAAAAAGTTTAAACAGAAAGATATATCTAATGTAATTTAAAGATCATGACATAATTTTCATTGCCAACTTTGTTGGATTAAATAGATTTTAAATGATATTATAGATTTTTTACATTTTCATCATTTTTTCTAGAAATTAATTCTTCAACAACAGAACAGAATACTGTTGTTTTCCTTAAATACTGCTTGTCATGCAGTATTTCAATAAACTAAACAATTCTCCTATCAACTTGAGTAAGTAACATATCTTTAGGAACCGGCAAACCCCTTTATCACTGGAGACGACTTCTCTCTGGTATAATATAGTGGGATTCTTTGGTATGCTTTCATTATCCCTCAAATCTCATTATTGTCAGAACAGATATGAGAAGATCTGATTAGTGAATAACAATAAAAGACTGAAGTAGAAAATTGTGAAGACAATAGAAACGCTGTCCTTCTAAATACACATTGTGGCATTTTTAAAAGTGCATGCTTTTTATTGCTAAAAATTTACATCAAATAACAAAGATAGCACAAAATATAACATTAATAAACCTGCATTAAGAAGAAAAGAAAGTAGCCAGGCAATAAGCCTATACTACTGTGATGATATTAAGAGATTAAGGTAATGTTTCTATGAGTGAAGTAACATTTGAGCAGTCTGCAGTTTAGAAAGTATCACTCAATCATCAAAACATAGGATTTAAAATACTAATTCATAACAAAGAAAAATGAATTTATTTCTCCTATTTCAGTTGTTTTTTAATTTATTTGCAAAGTAGCATCTAATTATCTTATTTAATTATTAACCTACCTGCTTTTCTTTCCCATTCCTGAATATTCTCCTTATTTTGTTGTGAACAATTTATGGCATCAAAATAAAAAGAATAAACATTCATAGTTTTCAGTTTTTATCTCAAGAGTAAAGGTGGTGAATTTCAGTCATTTAGTTCCTAAATCTTGTGGCTATCAGTAGAATAAAAACACTTAAGAAAGCAGAAAGGGAGGGAGGGAGGGAGGGAGGGAGGGAGGGAGGGAGGGAGGGAGGGAGGGAGGGAGGGAAGGTCAAAGACACTAAATAGGCACACTTTGGGGTATTTCCAAACAGGTTTAACTGAGGAAGGAAGACTCATCCTTAAAAAGGTGGCATTACCCAATGGGAATGGAAAGCTAGGATAGCACTGGGGATGCCCCATATCTGATTCCTGTTTAGTGCGAGGGTCCCAAACACCAATCCAGCTGCTATGTTATGCCATGTTGTTCTGTTCTTCTCTGAAACTAGATTAACCCTTCCCTTCTGACACTTCTTCCTGCCATGGAACTGATCACAGTGAGTAGAAAAATAACTAATACAACAGCACATGAAACATTTATCAAAAATTATGCTACCATATTAGTAAGTGGTATGTTCATGTTTCAACATACAAGTAAACGAAAAAGCCAAAATGAGGAATAGTTTTGAAAAAAAGAATAGACAAAACCACAATTACAGTGAGTGATTTCAATACCCTTTCAAAGAAACGACAAGAGGAAAGAGAGGGAAGAACACTAGCTGTCCCTTTCAGTTATATCTATGTTATATTTTGTAGACATTAGCATATATTTTTATATTTTAAAATGTTTTATTTTATTAAATTATTTCGTGTGTTTTGTCTGCATGTATGTCTGTGTGAAGGTGTGGGTATTAGAAATTGAATCCAGGACCTCTGGAAGAGCAGCCAGTGCTTTTACCCACTAAGCCATCTCTCCAGCCCCTGTCATTTGCGTGTCTCAATTGAATAGTCTCCATTATGACATTTTCTCCGATTTACATTATGTACTTTAATTGTACTGCTCTAACCTAACCCTCTATTATCCCCACACTAATCATGATTCAGGAATTGACCAACCCTAACTGCAAAAAAGAATCAGGAAAGTAGACATCATGAAAACTTTAGGTCAAAAATGCTCTACTGCTTGAGCCTGCTTGATGTTTAGCCACCCCAAATAAAACTGTGATTCTGTTGATAAGGAAGAAAGGCTAATAAGCAGCAACAATCAGTCTTTGCTACATTAGTTCACACAGATCAAGCATGTGAGGGATGAAAACAAGGCTTTAAATCGCAATGATAATGTCAATTCTGTGACAATACTTCAAAAGAAAAATGAATGAAATTTTCTTGATGTTAGTCTAGGGCACATTCCAAGAAAATAAAGATGTCTGATCCTTCAATAAGTGACTAACTCATTTCATAAAAATAAAAAGTCCCTTCTGACAACAACCTGTCTGCTCAGCTCCATTCTTCTCACCCAGGCACTCCTCACAAAAACTAAACCAATATAATCCTACAGACACGAGTCCAGCATAGTAAGAACACTAGATACAGCCGCCACTTTCAGACAGCTTTCCATTACTTAACAATTAAGAAAAATATAAGAGACAGGGTAATAGGAGCAGGAGAGTATAAGCACAACATATTGTACACATGTACAAAAAAAGAAAACAAAATAAAGATAACTCTAAGGTATTCCACATTACATGCTCTCCCCCCCAAAAAAATGTAAACACTACTTTCTTCTAAAACTTTTCTGCATTTTATAAAGTTTTTTCTATCTTCTAAGTCTATAGTCAGAGAAATTCTAGAAGACACGAAGAAATACCCTGATAGTACTTAAGAAGCAAAATAGAGCCCCCATCACCTGTAGTGCTCGCTGCTGGGAATACTCTGTGATAAGTATAAAGCTGCTGTCCGTGCTCTCCAATGCCATTTCTTTGCAGGAAGGGTGTAGAGGACACAACTGTCTAACTCTTCTTGGAGCAGGTCTACCAGCTGTCGATGGGAGCCTCCGTAAAATGCCTCGATGATGAGAATACTCATTGGCCTGTTCAAACCTTTAGACTTAACAAAAATAAATTATATATATATACACATATACATATATACACACATACATATATTTTTTCAAATATATGCATATAATTCTAATAAAAGCATACTTAAATTAAAACCTGAAAAAAACACAAGCATTTTATGTATAATTTGTAAAAAATAAACACACTCAAGGCTTGAGAGACAGATCAGCCATAGAGGCTTACAACCAAAACAACAAAAATAAACTCTCCCTTTAAAAAAACAAAAACAAAACAACAACAAAAATTAATACAGTATGATATCATAAATTGATATAGTTATGGTATTTATATTAAAAGAAATAGATGCCTCTATTTTCATTGTTTCTGTTTTCCTCAGGCCTTATGTTTACTTCTAATTTGTAGTCCTACCCAGAGGCATAAAATCCTTTTCTACTATTTCTCTCACATTTTTGCTGGTTCAGTGCTGAACCTGAATCAGTGAACTTTGACCCTGCTTGACCTAAGACTTTCTCAGATGGCCTTTAAACTAGTCACCTAAGAGCTTTTACTTTTCTAAGATGGGACCTCATTACGTAGAGAAGCCCGGCCTTGAAGTAATGATGACCCTGCTTCATTCTTAAGGCTCTTTCCTGTTCAGTAACTATCTGGTACTGATGGAGGAGAGTTATCTGTCTATGTTTCTTTCATTGGTTAATTAATAAAGAAAACTGCCTTGGCCCTTTAAGAGACAGAAAATTAGGTAGGTGGAGTAGACAGAACAGAATTGTGGGAACAAGGAAGTAGAGTTGGGGAGACGCTTCAGGCAGTCGCCATAGTGAGTCGCCATGCTGCTCCTCTCCGAGATGGACGCAGGTTAAGATCTCTCCTGGTAAGCCACATCTCGTGGTGCTACACAGATTACTAAATATGGGTTAAAGGAAGATGTGAGAATTAGCCAATAAGAGGCTGAAACTATGGGCCAGGCAGTGTTTTAAAAGAATACAGTTTCCGTGTAATTATTTCGGGTAAAGCTAGCCGGGTGGCGGGACACAGCCCCGCCAGTTCCTTCTACATGGTACTGTAATACTCCTGTTACTTCATTAAGCCCACTACTTATCACGTCTCCCAATAAATCCGTTGTAAAAGGAAATTCATTTATATCTAAAAGTCAAATTTCTAGTATTAAAAAAAATTAGACATAATTTCTTGAGTCACACTATACATATCTTGATCAATTAATTTCCTACTGCCTATATTCAATATCCTACCCTCTTCTGAATCACCAAAAAACTGTGTTAAAAGTGTATGTCTATGAGCCAGAAAAGTTTCTACCACTATTATCAAACATGAAAACTATTAAATAAATACTAATAAAATAAATACTAATAATAAAATACTAATGAATACTAATATTTGAGTTCTTAAGTTGTTATCATGAAATTCCATCACAGTATTATTAAGTAATTTTTCATTTAATATGATATTTGTTAACGTACCCAATGAAATAAAGTGAAGGGGAGAAAAAATGTGAGGGGAAAAGAGATTAATTCACTTACAAGCAAAATATTATGCAATATTTAGCAGAAAGAGACAAGTTTGATTCTGTTTACTTTCTAGCTGTATAATATTGATAAGTTACCTGACTTTGAAAGACTCATTTATAAAATTAAGATAACGGTTCCAACCTCAGAGGCATGTTATGAAGATGAAATTAGATTACATGAGGAACAGCAGCTTACCAAATAAATATTTATTCCTTCTAAATGTATAAATCACTATCTAACAAAAATGTGTATCATTAAAAATATGCAAGAGTTTTAAATTCCGTTATTTTTAGTCAAGGCCTCCTATCAAGGACAGAAAGGAAAATTGAATGTGCAGGTGAGTTTGAAATCCAATCCATTTCTCATCAGCAGCTGGTATTTCATAAACTTAGGACTCAGCTATTGAGAGCTGTGTTCTTATGCTAGCGATGGGGATCTCTCTCCTGCTTTTCTAACACAGTATCAATGTGTTCTCACACACATTTAATAGAGGGAATCGATTAATCTTTCAAGTGATGATAAAAAACCTTAAAAATATTTGAGAGACCAATAAAAAGAATTTTGAAAGATTGTACCAAAATTTCAAGGAATATAGGTAAAAAGCACTTTTAAAATAACCTGCTTTCTAGGTCTACATCATTGTGCCTTTTTCTATGATTAATCAAAAGCATGCCTCATGTTTATTCCCATGGGTTTGAATCACAAGTTTACCTACAAGCCATCAGTCACTGTGGAGGCAGCTCGCATAGGTGGTGCTGTAGAATGAGACTCAGTGAGCAAATCTAAACCAAAGCATGTGGGAGGTCGAAAACAGAAAAACAAAATGAAAAAGATTATAGCTATAGTAGATTACTATCCCCTTAATAGCTCCATAAAAGGGAAGTGTACAGGTTTGAAGTAGCATTTATTTGAACATTTTTTTGTGGCTAATGGGTGTGCCTACACTTGGGATATTTTTCTAGGGAAAGTAACTATGTCCTACCATCTCTGAAAACTATACTTAGTGGCTTTGATTCATGGAATTTGTTCTGCTTGTTTTATGGAAACAGACATATCCTGGCAGCACCTCCACTACTTCTATTGGAACTTCTGTGGCAAGAAAAAAAATGAATTCTCCCTATACTCTTCTGAAGAACAACCTGAAACTAAGATGATTTCCACTAAATATGAACAAAATGGGAAAACTGTTTTTCAAATAAAGATTAAAACCAAATGTTACTAGAACACTTTACAGGATGGCTTAAATATTTTCACTGTACTTGGTTTTTGTTTTAGAAAACAGTTTGAAATAAGTAAGCATGAGGTTGAAAGCACCCACTTTGCTACTACAATATTTGTAAAATATAAAGGGAATGCCCTATTTTCCCATTTTAATAGCAGCCAGAGAAAACTGCAGGTGGTTACCTTCATATAATGGAGGTTCACAAGCAGGCAGGACATATAGGTATTTTCAGAACACTAGCAGGGGGCAAAGACAGTACTTAGAAAAAGCTAAAAAGACCTCTGATTTTAAAGTTCTATACATTTATACTTATTTTTGGTCTTTTGTTTTATTTTGTTTTGTTTTAAGAGGCACAGGGTTTCTCTGCAGCTTTGGTGCCTGTCCTGGAACTAGCTCTTGTGGACCAGGCTGGCCTTGAACTCACAGAGATCTGCCTGCCTCTGCCTCCTGAGTTTAATTAAGCTGGGATTAATGGCATGTGCCACCACCGCCCGGCTTTAGCTTAATTTTTGCTTTTTGATATTTCATTTATATTCAAACTAGAATCTTAGCCTACAGAATGGTGCCATATACATTCACAGGTGAGTCTTCCCTCACTTAAGCCTTTCCAGAAATACCACACAGTCACAGTAGACAGGGTTTCCAGGATGACTATACATCCGGCCTGGCAGACAATAAAGATTATGCCCCCTCCATTAACTTGACACCCAACACATCACTTTAAATTATAACATTCTATCCCAACACCTAAAGTGTGATTTTCATCTCATAATCCAAAATGCATTTAGTCTACCTGTAAAGGTCTCCTTAGTCAAACATTTTCAGTGCTGTTCAAACATTGGAAGTATTTCTGATTCTATGCAATTTCTTAAATGTTATTCATAGACAGACCAAAAAATGAAAAACAAAGAAGAAAAAGAAATAAAAAGAAACGTTGTATGATTCCAATATAAAATGACACAGAATAAACACTCACACTCCTAAGAGAAGTGAGAGGACCAGAAAGGGAACAGTGCGAGGACAAGACTGAAGACTAACAGGGCAGTCCTGTGGCTACTTAGCTGTCCTCTGGGACCCGCGGAATCACGAAGGCTCCAAGAGCACTGGGAAGTTCCTGCGCTGCGGCCTGCTTCCACCCTGCAGCCTTCCTCAATGCTCGGCCCATGGCCCAGGCCTCTCTAACACCCTGGGGCTTCTCTTGTCACATGAGTGTCACTTCATAGCTCATCATAACAATTCAGCACAGGGAATCTGACTGCCATACACTACCTGTCCTTAGTGGCTTTGGGGAACTTCGATTCACGCTTCTATGACCCCTTACATTTTCATCTCTCATATCTGGAAAACCAGTACCACATGGACAGCACTGCCAAGTTCCGTTGTCATTTGGAAATGTAGCCCGGTTCCCTTGGAGCAGAGCTGTGGTGGCTCTCTAGAATCAATGTGAGAAAATAATTCCTAAGCAGTTTCTATTCCATGGGGAACCCTTTAGGCAGCATTCTCTGCTTTCAAATGAACTTTCATTGTCACAGATTCAGCCTTTGATGAGTGGCATCCTGCACTCAGAACACATTTCCTACCGTCTCCATTGTTTTTACAAGTAGAGCTTGCCAATTCTCTTTAATGATGTTCATTTCTTTAACAATCACAGCTACTTTCTCCACACCTTCCCAGTCTACAACTTTGGAATTTTTTTTACAACTCTTTCCTAGTTAAATAGTACATTTACCGTGGCATTCTGCTCTGTTTGCTGCACTTTCTTACTACAGACTTGGCTAAGAGCAGCAAATGGTAACCATGACACAGCTAGAACGCTACCTACTGTCTAGAAATCTCCGCTGCCCAACAAACTAGTGCATTATTTTTGAATGCGGCTACTCACTCTCAGTACTTCTGCAGAATCAAACCTGCTTCTTGACAGAGTATAACACTACATCCTCTACCCAGCTCCCAAAAAAGTCCTCATTTCCCTCTGAAACCCCAGAAGCTGAGCTCCATCTTCTGCATTTCTGTCAGCATTTTCTGCTCTTCCAATTTTTTTCTTCAGAATGCCTAAATTCTGCTTACAAGTGACTAGGAGAGTCCCAAATTCTCCCATATTTCTCTGGCAATTCAATTCCAGAGGCCTCTCTCTAAGTAAGCACGTGGTCAGGTCCATCCAGCAACAGACCAATTCCTCGGCAGCAGCTTTCTCTATTAGTTACTTTCATCATCATCATGGACAAACTCCTGACAAGAAGCAAAGAGCACCCTAAGTGAGGAACAGTTGATTTTGGTTTGTACTTGTAAAGGAGATGGTCTGGTATGTTAGAGAAAGCACAGTGATGAAATGAAGTCACTGTGCCACCAGTCAGGAGCAGAGAGCACTAAGCATGCAGCACAGCTCAGCCCCTCCATGCCTTTGCCATCATAAGGGACTGTATGCTTAAGATCCAAGCCAAAAGAAAGCCTTCCTCCCTTAAGTTTCTTCTTGACAGGTATTTTGTTAACAGCAATGAGGTGCACAGGAAGGGGAGAGTGGCAGGGGACAAAAAACAAAACCTGATACAACAGACACCTAACAATAACTATATAGCTTCACCATAGGACACTCGAAAACTATTTGTCATAAAGAATACATGGCCATTCCTTAATCCCTAGAAGAACATAAAAAAAAAATTCAGATTAAATGGTTAACTACTTTTACAGTTTTCTTCTTAAATAAGTACACTTTTATTGAAGAAAATAATTTCTTCAACATATTTAATTCTCTAATGACAGCACTGAGGAAACTGTACTATACTATTAAAAATTTATGACATTATCATTATCAATAGTATGATTTAATAAAAATGGCTAAATGTTGAACACTAAATTTGACATATGAGACAAATTTACAACAAAATTTTATAGCATAAATGGTATTTCTAAAATCACCAAAGAACTAACAAACGTATATAAGAATTGCCTGAAATTTACCTGAACAACTGAAAAGGGAGTTGCAACGTGAAAAGTATTTCATGCAATTATCTTGAGCAACAAGAGAATGCCATTAAAATCACCAATTAGAAACTATTAATACATTAACAGAACAAAAGTAGCTTGACAAAGAAAACCAGCCTACAAATCATAATCTCAGAGAACCTGGAAAACAATGAGGACCCTAAGAGAGACAATCATGGAACTAATCTACATGGGAAGTAGAAAAAAGACAAGATCTCCTGAGTAAATTGGGAGCATGGAAGAGGGTTGAAGGAGAGGGAAGAGGTAGGGAGGGGAGCAGAGAAAAATGTAGAGCGCAATAAAAATCAGTAAAAAAAAAAATATAAAATAAAAAAAGTAGCTTGAATCCAGTACTATGAATATTTTTAATTTTTTTATTAAAAGTTTTTGCTACTGCACCTGCATTTATTTTAAGCTTGACCCAATTTCTTTATTCCCTGAGCCATGATCATTTTCAAGGTGAACTACATTTTCTAACTCCTCTAGCAGTTACAACTTGGTGGCTGTAAAATCTTAACAGTAAAGAGTAGAAAATCTACACATAACATTTATTCGTAGAATCAACAAATGTATTAAGTGAGTTTGGAAAAACTAAAATATATATGAAACGCACAATTAGTACTGATATGTGGTGCACAATCAAACATCAGTAATATTCAACTTTTTTTCAAACACCCAGCAATAATTTTAAAAGCCAAGCAACTGCTGTATTAAGATACTACACAGACACCTAGATGTAGGAAGGTAGTTTCAGTGATGATAGTTTCAAGAATTTTCATCCCACAAAAAAATTTAAAAAAACAATTAAAAAGAGAATTTTCATCCCACACACATGAGAAATTGACCCACAAGTTAATCTATACATTACTTTAAAATTCATTCAATCACTGAAAATACATTTTCTATTTGTCTATATACAATATCTGGAAAATTTAGCTTGCAAAGCAAACAAAAAAAATAAGACCACTGACCTTAGGAATAAACTGCAGGAAGTATAATTTGAGCAGACTTTCCCAACAGCTCAACAAAGGCTGGCAGGGGTTTCTTTGACTTGGCTTATCTTCCTTCACTGGATCTCCTCCACCCAGCAACTCTGACAACCTCAGGCTGTACACTAAACGAAACCTATAACCCAGCAGAGAAAATACAGCAGTATTGAGAAAAGTTAGCATTAACTTCCAGCCCAATCAGCTATTTTAATAATTCATCAGGAAAACACCGATGGTTAAAATACACCTGTAATCTCAATAAACAGTAAAAAATTAGAAAAGGTTTCTGTATTGAAACATGCCACAAATGATTCCACTAACAAAATAAAACCCACTAACATTTAACATTAATAACATATTTTGCTAAAGAGTAACATGGTATATTTAGTTGTTGTTCAAGCAGAAGAGACTGACAGAATGAATTAAGAGAATCCATTAAAACTTGTTTTTGTAAATCTAGTTACTATAAAAACCAAGAATAGATTCATCCTAACTCCTCCCATTTCAATGTAACCTCTGAAAACTGAAATGTAATTTAGCATAAAATATAAATTAACCTTGCAATCTAAAAACTATGAGAACTGACAATATTCGACATAAAATTGAAAAGTTTGGCTAATAGGAATAAATCCACTTCCCTAATATTTGTTTAAACCGTAAATAATGCCTATTAGGAAATGTTAATGCATTGTTTATGATACATACATACTAATGTTACTAATATATACTATATTGATGTATGTTCTTAAATACAAATAATTTCAGGTATAATATTAAAAAATAGTGCTATCTAATATTTTATATTTCCACTATTATATCATTCTTTTTATTTCCTCATCTGACTATTTCCTGTTGTGATAACAAAGAGCTAAGGATTGGTGCATTAAAATCCTTAGGAAAGTATCCTGGCTAATGTGACTGTCAGCTTGACACACCTGAGAAGTTCAGTTGAAGAAGTGCCTCCGTCAGAAGGCCTATGGACATATTCTCGACTGCTCACTCATATGGGTGTACCCAGCTCACTGCGAACAATACTATCTTTCCCAGGCCTAGGCTGTCAAAGAATGGAAGCTGATCAAGCCAAGGGAAGCAAGACAGAAAGAAACAATGCTTAGTGGTCTCTGCTTTAAGCTCCTGCTTTAGTTTCCCTTGGTGATGGACTATAACTTTTGGGTTTTTTTGTTTGGTTTTGGTTTTTGGTTTTTCAAGACAGGATTTCTCTATAGCTTTGGAGCCTGTCCTAGCTCTTGTAGCCCAGGCTGGCCTCAAACTCAGAGATCCACCTGTCTCTGCCTCCTGAGTGCTGGGATTAAAGGTGTGAGCCACCACCACCCAGCTAATGAACTATAATTTACAAACCAAATAAGCCTTTTCTTTTCCCAAGTGGCTTTTAGTCAGTGTTGTAGCACATCAACAGAAAGCAAGCTAGAACAGAAATCTTACATGCCATGCTGTTCGTGAGACAAATTAAAGCTATTTTTAATGTGTTTTTCCAATTATGAATTGCAATGATCTCTTAAGTACATATTTTTGCAAAGTAACAATTTTACATCCACATATGACTTTAATTATCTCTGACAAATTTGTTTATTCTTTGATTTGAGATGTAACATTATACTTAAAAATATCAGTTTCTTATTTCATGATTTGAATTAATGAAGCCTTGATTATAACTTTAAAAAGCAAACAAATAACCATGTAACAAATAATTATGTACATATGAAATTTTTATTTATTTACATTTTTTAAAGTTATATTCTATGTTAAATAGAAAATTATAATTGTAATTTTTTCCCTTTGGTGAGAGGTTCTATGATTTAATTTCACTAAGAAGTAAAATACTGATCCTTTTCCAACTACTTGCTGTTATTTGTCTCTTGAATTTCAAACTATAAAATTAGCAATACTCTATCTTAGGAAGGTGAAGATAGATAAATCTCCAGAGTCCATTGAGTAGGCAGCTTTAGCCATTTGATAAGTAAGAGTCCCTGACCCAAGATATAAAAAAGCAGCAATCCAGATAAACTTCTAACACTGACCTCTTCTCTCCACAGACATGCACATATACCAAATGCACAGATGCATAAATACAGACATGTCCACTATAAGCATTCACATACATACCCCAAAATTAACAATGAATTAATTTTATTGAATTCAATCTGGTGACATTTTTAAATAGGATAACATCTAACAAATCAATAGAAAGGTTTTTTTAGATTCTATTCTTTTTTATTGATTTTTATTGAGCTCTACATTTTTCTCTGCTCCAATCCCTGCCTCTCCCCTCCCCTTTAACCCTCCCCCAAGGTCCCCATGCTTCCAATTTACTCAGGAGATCTTGTCTTTTTCTACATCCCATGTATATCAGATCTATGTATGTCTCAATAGAAAGTTTTAATGGCAGAAAATCACCCCATCACTCAAACTATCTAGTTACACTATCGAGTTAACTAGTCCAATATACAGCCATGTTCCCACTACATAATTCTCCATAAACCACAAGTAATATTTCCAAAATATAAATCTGAACTTGAAGATTAAAAAAAATAAAGATAAAATCCAGCACTGTGTAAATGGCAGGTTCCTTTTTTTTGGTCCCTCTCCACTCTCTTCATTACCAGCCCCATGTGATCACCCTCATAAACCTTCCCCAGACTACACCCAAGCAGTACCAAATACCCACACTCACGCTGCAGGTTTTTTCCTCTCCTGTTAGTTCTCATCATTATCTCTCTTCTCTTTTACACTTGATCTTTTACAAAAACTTTGCTCACAAATCACTATTTCAATGAAGCCTCTCCTATCTCTTACAGACAATTTCCACTATGCTCTGTACTCTCAAGAGTAGTGGTACACTTTTCAGTCTAATGCCCATACCCTGCTGCTCTGTGCAGCCAGGGGATTCCTGAGGATGGAGACCATGCCATTACTTTGCTGGGATATATCTCAGGATGTGACAAAAACATAGCTAATACCAGGATTTCCTAGATCTGAAAAATCAAGGAGACAAAGTGTATTTCTTCAGCTTTCAAAGTTGCATTTCTTTTACTTGTAAATTCTAACTAACATGCTATGAGAACTGTACTTGCTGCTAGTCATTTCCCATTACTCATGAGGTATAACTGATCTTAAAAACAAGTGCATTTGAAGATATCTTATGCTCTCTTTTCAAATATGGATTGCTTTCTATTAGTATTCACAGAACTCAGAACTTATGGGAAAATGACAGGGTTTTATTTTTTTTCAAGTCATCAGGTATAATGATTTTAACCCATAGCTACAAAATAAGTAGCAATTACTGAAGAAATGGGAGACACAGCATAAATAAGAGAATTCTAAGCTAATGTGAAACTTTTCATCTAATACAATATCTATAAGGAACATTAAGTTTAACAGAAACCTGCAGATTCTCATTGTTTGATTCATTATCATTCTACTTTAATTCTGTAAGCACAACTAGGATGGATAAGAAGCCAATTCCCTTACCATCAAACTTCAGATCCCATTCCACATTTAATAATTAGACTTTTATTTAATGTGGAAGTAAAAAGGCATTTTTAAATACTTTCTGCTAACTATTATTCATTTTCTAAATGTTTGACAAGATGAATAATACATATGCTTTCCCAAGATGGCATTTCTCCAATGGCTACTACCTTTTTCAAACAGGCTCTAAGTCAGTTCCATGGGAGAAAATGAGACTGTCTGACCCATGTGGATGTGAGGGCCAAACAGACAAATCAAGGTGTGTCACAGAATCATGAATGCAGAAAATGCTGACAACACTGCTTAACCAGTCTTTCACAAAAAAAGAAATTATATTGGCATGACAGAGAAAGTGAATAGCAGAGACTTAAATCCACACATTGGTACCTCATGTATAGATAATTTGTCCCATTATATTTCACTACAGAGAAAGAAAATGATCTTTGTGAAAGGCATATTAAATTTTTTAGACTGGCATTCCAAGATTATATACAAATTTTTAATAATTACTACTAATACACAGCAGTACATATTCCATATATTTGTGGGATGAAAGTGTGTATAAAATTAAATATCTTTGTCATATATAGTATTTAACAATGCCTTCCATCAGTTTCTAAGTTTGGAACAACAACAGTATATGATACATAAAACTCAATATGATACAGATAGGCTTGGAAAAATTAAATTTTGCTCTAAACTTCTCTATCTCTTAAGAGTTCTGCATAATCACTCCCCATATTTCATTCTCCAGATGTAAAAAAATATGCTCTACAAAGAATAAATATACCTAATGAACACTAGAATTAGAAATAAATAAGTTTATATAACAACACAGAAAACAGTTCCAAGGCAATAGAGATTGACTATATAGCTATGTTCAGGATAGCAAATAACTACTAGTGCCAATATCAAAGTCTAAATCCCCTCAACAAACAATACATACTAGTTGACTGTACCTACTATCATGCATAAGACAATGTGTATGAATAATTATGTACAGTCACTATTATTCACTGTATATAATTGCCATGAGGAAACCAAAGAATTCTGCTTTCTTACCACTGTATATGCTTATACTCAGCAAACAGAATATCTGTTAAAGGAGACATAAAACCCTTTGGTCTAAACAATTTCTTCACAATTGATACAAGACCTCTATTATCAACCACAAATAATTAATTTTTATTACTACTAGCTATTACCTAAAAAAATCTGAAAGCACAAAATGTATCATGATATATAACAAGCAGTATCCTAACCTTATTTAAAATGTGACACTTCAGTACAAATAAACAGTTTGGGTCAAGAGATTTAGAAACAATGTCCCTTGCCATAAGAAACCTTCTAGTCTAATAGCCTTCTGTAAGACTATTTAACCCAGTTTCCTCTGAGATTCAAACATTCAATCTCTTAGGAGAAATACCTTAAGACAGCAGGTATACAACTCAAAATAGCTTCAGGAAGTCCCTGAACCTGCGAAGATTCACTAGGTCCCAAAGACTTTAAACAGAAGAGACTACTGAGAGTCAGTCTTACAGAGGGCAGTTGCAAAGAGGACTTTCAGAAAGGACAAAGAAAGCTCTAAGACCAGAACAGCTGCCTGGAAGAAACAGAACCGAGCTGCCTGGAAGTGGCTTAGACCAACTGAGTCACGTGGAAAGAACACTCTTTAAAGTGTTGAGCTGCCTACAGGCTGCGGGATATATGTTACATGTTCCCAGCTCTTCTGAGCTGTTGCTCATGCTGGGGTGAGCTTTGGTGATACAGCTGGTTTTGAGTCATTTTTGTTGTAGCCCCTCAACATATTCCTGTAAATAATCCCAATAAAATTCATTAGTTCATCAAATTAGACTGATGGAGGAGTGTCTATGTGTTACTTTCATTATTAATAAAGAAAACTGCCTTGGCCCTTTAAGAGACAGAAAATTAGGTAGGCGGGATAGACAGAACAGAATTGTGGGAAAAAGGAAGCAGAGTTGGGGAGACGCTTCAGGCAGTGGCGATATGCAGTCTCCATGCTTCTCCTCTCCGAGATGGAGGCAGGTTAAGATCTCTCCTGGTAAGGCACACCTCGTGGTGCTACACAGATTATTAAATATGGGTTAAAGGAAGATGTGAGAATTAACCAATAAGAGGCTGAAACTATGGGCCAGGCAGTGATTTAAAAGAATACAGTTTCCGTGTAATTATTTTGGGTGTAAAGCTAGCCGGCGGCGGGTGGCGGGACGCAGCCCCGCCGCTTCCTTCCACATTAGACTAATAAATAGATGTGTCTTTTACATCAATCCCAGGAAAAGTATTGTCATCAAATACCTATGACCTGGGAATCAAATGGTCTAATCACTAAACTACCATGTTATTTTTATTGGACATCATTATTATTATTATAGACCCTAGGTTAGCCTTATTAACAATCCTATACTGATATTTCAAACCTGAACTCTTGACTCTGAGAAGTATCAATTAAAATATACACACAAAAGAGTTTTAATAAAAGGACTAACACTTTCTATCTCTATACTGGCACTAGTCAGTCTCACTTTTAAGAATTCAATCCATATTAACTAAATAAAAAATTTGAGCAGTTACTCTCTCCACATGGGCAGTACATGTTACATTCTGTCAGGTCTGAAATAGAAATAGCAGTGTTACTCTAACACCAAACACTCTCAACATTTTGTTTGAAGAGCAGTTTCCAAGCAAACTTCCCTAGGAAAATTTTAAAAAAAAAAAAAAATGGCATTAAGTGTGAAGTTCTGGATTTACTTCCAAGGGGAAAAAAAAAATGAAGCAGAAACCTGGTGTGGGAAGTCCTTCTATATATGTGTTGCTTTTATTGGCTAATGAATAAAGAAGCTGTTTCAGCCAGTGGCTTAGCAGAATAGAGCTGGGGGTGGGGTGGAGGAGCAAGGCCGCATAACACTAAACTGAATGCTGGGAGAAAGAAGCCGGAGTCGGTGAGATGCTATGTAGTTGCCAGCTGAAACCCTGTTGGTAGGCCACAAGCCTAATGGTAAAATATAAAATAACAGAAATGAGTTAATTTAATATGTAAGGGCTTGCTAGGAATATGCTATAGTGATTGGCCAAGCAGTGATTTAATTAATACAGTTCTATCTGGTTATTTCAGAAGTCTGAGGGGCTGGGAGCAGAAACCATATTACAATTTATTATCAATATTATAATATTATACATATTATCCAATTTATCAGGGAAAAAAGCAAATTTTAAAAAATAAGCAAAATTCTACCATCTCAGGAAGCAAAAGCATATGAAGTGAACATCTGAAAAGGAGAAATTTCTACAAAGGATTAATGAACTAAAAAATAGAAATAAGATATTCTTAAATACATATTTGTTAAAAATCTTTAATACTTTGTTTCACTAGAAATCACTCTTCCAAACAATTTAAGATGTATAAGAAAGTATGAGGTGATGCTGGTACTTTTCTCTAAGACCTAAATCAGTAAAATTATGTTTTTAAAGTAGTATTACTTCTCTAATCCAAAATTTCACACAATATAAAAATGTATAATGAACCCAATTAAAAAATGGGGCACTGAACTGAAAAGAGAATTCTCAACAGAAGTTCGAATGGCCAAAAGACACTTAAGGGCATGCTCAACCTCCTTAGCAATCAGGGAAATGCAAATCAAAACAACGTTGAGATACCATCTTACACCTGTCAGAATGGCTAAAATCAAAAACACCAATGATAGCCTTTGCTGGAGAGGATGTGGAGTAAGGGGTACACTCATCCATTGCTGGTGGGAATGCAAACTTGTGCAACCGCCTTGGAAAGCAGTGTGGAGGTTTCTCAGGAAATTTGGGATCCACCTACCCCAGGACCCAGCAATCCCACTCTTGGGAATTTACCCAAGAGATGCCCAATCATATTACAAAAGCATTTGTTCAACTATGTTTATAGCAGCATTATTTGTAATAGCCAGAACCTGGAAACAACCTAGATGCCCTTCAGTGGAAGAATGGATGAAGAAAGTGTGGAATATATACATATTAGAGTACTACTCAGCGGTAAAAAACAATGACATCTTGAATTTTGCATGCAAATGGAGGGAAACAGAAAACACCATCCTGAGTGAGGTAACCCAGGCCCAAAAAGATGAACATGGGATGTACTCACTCATAATTGGGTTCTAGCCATAAATAAAGGACATCGAGCCTATAATTCGTAAAAAAAATCCTAGAGAAGCTATATAAGAAGGTGAACCCAAAGAAAAACATATAGCTATCCTCCTGGATACTGGAAGTAGACAAGATTGCCGGACAAAAAATGGGAACATAGGGGTGAGGTGGGACGGGGGGAGGGGAGATGGGGCGAGAAAAGTGTGAAGTGGAGGATGGGAAGAGCTTGGGGGAATAGGATGGTTGGGATATAGGAAGGGTGGATATGGGAACAAGGAATTATATATCTTACTTAAGGGAGCCATTCTAGGGTTGGCAGAGACTTGACTCTAGAGGGGTTCCCAGGTGTCCAGGAAGACGCCCCCAGCTAGGTCCTTGGGCAGCTGAGGAGAGGGTGCCAGAAATGTCCAGATCCTATTGCCATACTCATGAATATCTTGCATATCACCATAGAACCTTCACCTGGCATTGGATGGAGAAAATGACAGAGCCCCACATAGGAGCACCGGACTGAGCTCCCAAGGTCCCGATGAGGAGCAAAAGGAGGGAGATCATGAGCAAGGAAGTCAGGACCGTGAGGAGTGCGTTTACCCATTGAGACGGTGGGACAGATCTAACGGGAGACCACCTAGTCCAGTTGGAATGGGACTGATGGAACAGGGGACCAAACCGGACTCTCTGAATGTGGCTGACGGTGGAGGAGGACTGAGAAACCAAGGACAACGGCAATGAACGTGAACTCTACAGCATGGACGGGCTCACTGTGAGCCTTGTCAGTTTGGTTGCTCACCTTCCTGGACTTAGGGGGAGCTGGGAGGACCTTGGACTTAACATAGTGAAGGGAACCCTGATGGCTCTTTGTCTTGGAGAGGGGTGGAGTGGGGGTATGGGTGGAAGGGAGGGGAGGGAAGGGGGAAGAGGAGGGAAGGAGATGGAAATCTTTAATAAAAAAAAATGAGGAAAAAAATGTATACATAGAAATGGTTAAAAGTATATTTTTTTTCTGTTCACTATAGCAGCATTTTCTTCTATCCATCATATTTTTAATTTTCTGACTTACAAGTTGATTAGGACAGCTGGCAAAATATTAAGAAGCTAACATCATATGCCAAAAGTGGTGGCCCATATCTTTAATACCAATATTCTGAAAGCAGAGCCGGACAGATCAATGAGGTCAAGGCCAATCTGGTCGACAGAGTAAGTTTCAGGACAGCTAGGGCTACACAGAAAAACCCAGTCTCAAAAAAAATTTAAAAAGAAGCAGCAGCAGCACCAGTCCTAGCCACCAACATTAGGAAAACAGTATACCATCAAGAATATTTCAATTCTAAATTAAAAATAAGTGTTTCTGAATACAGTTTAAATTCTTGACCTGTGTAAATTTGTGATTAATACACGTGGTAATGAAAGCTGAATCACTACTTTTAAATATCTCAAAAGATATAACTCACTACTATAAGAAAAAGAATCAGTCTATCAATAAGTCTAGAAAAATAAACTCAAGATAGTTAAGACTAAAATTTTTGTGTAAAGGAAAGGCTATACAGGTGGCTATATATAATTTATAGGAAGTCTATTTTCTGTTTCAGTGGAGAAATCACAGAAGACTTATCACCTAAATACATTTACACCAAAGAAAGGTTAAGGAGCAATAAAGCAAAGATTCCTGAATGCAGTAGCCACCAAGGAACTGTTCTATTCAGTCTGTCACTACTATTTCTTTATGAACTGGTTTCTCAATGACATAGTCTCTTGACATAAGTATTTTGTACAATGAAGTAGGAAAACTACAGCACACACTATTCTTTGCAAAAGGCATTGATTGTATCTTTATCATCTTCGTTTGAAGGTAATTATAGTGATATGAATAGTTAAGACCCCCAAAGACTCATGAGTTTGAATTCCTGGGTATATGGAGTGGGACTATTAGAAGGTGTGACCTTGATGGAAAAGGCATGGCTTTACTGGAGGAAGTGTGTCACTGTAAAGGCAGGCTTTGATGTCTCTTATGCTCAAGCTATGCCCAGTATGGCATACAGTTGGTTCTGCTGCCTGCAGATCAAGATGTAGAACTGTCAGCTCCTTCTCCAGCACCATGTCTGCCTAAATACTGCTATGAAGATAGTGGACTAAACCTCTGAAACTGTAAGTCAGTTCCAAAAAAGTGTTTTCCTTTATAAGAGTTGCCATGGTCATGGTGTTTATTCACAGCAATAGAAACCCTAACTCTAATGCATGAACTGAATTTATAAAGCCCATTTCTATGCAGAGATACCTTGCTCATCCTAGGCATGGGGCAGGAGAGATACCCCAATGAAGAGAAAACAGTCATTGTCAACTTCCCAGTGAAGGCCTTAACTCTGAGGGGTGGATGGGAGGTGAGGTAGGAGCAAGGAAAGCAGCTGGACGAGAGGAGGGAGGGGGAACTGGGATTGGTATGTAAAAAAAATTAAAAATAAATTAATAAAAAAACAAATTAAAAAAGAAATCCAAAAAGGAATTTTCTATCTTGTGAACTGTATGTTCAAATGAGCAAGGTTATTAGGTGTTAGATAATTCCAACTGCAATTTCTATTATATATATATATATGATATATATACATAACCACATAAAACCATATATATTCATGTAGATAACTATACCTAAAACTATAAACCCCTTTAGAAGTAAATGAGATTACCGTCAACAAATCACCTAAATCATATTAGAGAAACTATAATTTAAACCCCAAAATAAACTGCATAATATACTATATTTTCTATAATAGCAGTTGTATTGAACATGGCAGACTAATACTTTATTATCATTTCTCTAGTTCAATGCTCTAAAGCTCACTTCTATATTTCTAGATAGTACTTCTACGAAATGAATTTAAAATATAAAATAAACTTGACAATCTTCCACAATATATGTTTGCCAAAGTGTACAAAGTTACCTCTTCCAAGTCTGTCAAAATCACAAACAAGCACAGGTGATGACAAAATTTCAGCAATCTGTAAAGTAAATGAAAATAATCTGCAATTTTAAATGTAGACGGAATGATGCTATCCAATCTATTGACATGTAAGATTAGCTTTGGTTTTGAGAGATGGCCCGGCAGTTCAGAGGCTGTGCTTCCAGAGAACCCAAGTTCAATTCCCAGCACTCACATGGCATCTCACAACATTCTGTACCTCTAGTTCCAGGGGATCTGATACCTTCACACCAACACATAAATTAAAGTTACATAATTATTTTTTAAAAATTAGCTTTAAAATATTGTATCCTGTTAGCATAAAAAACACAATGAAAACTAATATAAAGATTTATAACTTCTTATTTAGCAAGATCGCTTCGGAACAATAACCTACAAAGTTAAGAAGAATCTTTATTATAACCTTCAGTTTTTGCACTAAAAACAATCAAGAGGGCTGAAGTGATAAATCAGAAGTTAAAGAGCTCTTATGGCTCTTTTCAGAGCACCTGGGTTCCCTTCCAGGCATCCACAAGTGCGTGTAACCTGCATTTACTAGAATTCGGTGCTCGTTACGTTTCCATCAACACCTGCACCCACACGGCACACAGAAAGCAGAACAGGCACACAGACATATACATTAAAAACATTTTTTTAGCTGGAGGTGGTGGTGCACGCCCTTAATTCCTGCACTCGGGAAGCAGATGGACCTCTGTGAGTTTGAGGCCAGCCTGGCCTAAAAGAGCTAGTTCCAAGACAGGATCCAAGGCTACAGGTCTTGAAAAACCAAAAAATAAAAAATAAAAATAAACATTTTTTTGAATGAAGTAAGTCAAGGGGGCTGGAGAAAAGGCTCAGCAGTTAATTACACTAATTCCTCTTCCAGAGGCTCTGGGTTCAATTTTCAGGACCCACATGGTAGCTCATGGTTATCTATAGCTTCAGTTCTAGAGGACCCAACACCCTTAAACAGACATACATGCAGGCAAAACATCAATGCACATAAAATATAAATAAATTATTAAGAAGTCAAGATATTCAAGAACAAGATTTTCAAAATTAAATGATTACTGGAAGAAAATCATGCTGAGGTATACTAAGTGTAATTAAAAGCATATGGAAAGTGTATTATGAAATGAGAATATACCATGAAATCCAGAACAGGAGTACACACACAGAAAGCTAAAATAATAATCTGTATTATTTTACAGGAATTACAAGTCATTTTGCCTCTTTTTCTGTTTTATGTTATTTCTAAAGATAAAAATCATTGAATATAATTTCAACCTCAATTAAAAGAAACTGTATTTTTTGTTAAGTTTAGGGAAGAAAGCCAAGTTCTTTGAAATAACAAACTACTTCCCAATAGCTGAAGATCTACTCCCTCCAGGAGCTTTAAGAATGGTTTCTGAAGTTACTGTGTTTATTATTATTATATATAAACTTACTTTAAAAACAATCAACAAGAGGAAAAACTATCTACAGCAGTTCACAACACTATAATCTGGTTTGGCAAATACTACCAAGTGTACAAATACTATCAAGTGCACGAAATATAAGGAATTCATAGTGAATTTTTAAATTCATTTGAATTATTAAATAACTGTAAACAGATAGAGATCATTATACATACATATCTAAAATCTATACTTAAGTATGTTAGGAAATAAAACTATTGTATTGATACTTGATAATTATGAGCAGTCATACAAGAACTAAAACAGAGTCTGGAGGTTTAAGTTGGAATTAATTTATGCTACAAATAACTAAGCATGAATTTTAAAAGACAGAAAAATATTTAATCAAGATGAATAAAACTGAAAAGAAGCTTTAATTTCACACTTAATATCCAGTGTCTTGCATTGAGAAAGCAAAAATAATTAAAAAAATGTTACTATATAATCACACACATGTGGTACACATGGTAACAAATGAAAGTGATAAGGAGAACATTTAATAAAGGATGTCTTGCAATTTTAAGACTTTCCCTCCTCCTAACCACTTGATTTCCCATTGTTAATATACACATAATTCACAAACACACACACACACACACACACACACAGACACACTCAATAAAACATTACCTAGTATCAACTGAGACTTAAAAGACAAATATTTTAATGTAACCTGAAAGTTCAGGCATATTTTTACAATTTAAACAGTGCATTTCATTTTTTTAATCAATAGAAAATTCGTGCTTACTGTTTTGCAATGCAACCATTTCTTAACAGTTTAAAATATAACCTAAAACACAAGAAAAAAAGAAGAATCTTCCAGAAAAAGCTTATACTTAATTAACTCTCCAGAGAACACAAAAATAATAAAAACAAGTATGTTAATGATAAAACCAACGGCAAATCTATTTTGTATATTTAAAGGGGCATTAATAATCAACCTATCAATACATAACTTTCTATATCACAAAATAAGCATGAACTTAATTGAGAAAAGAAATCATGATCTTTGGGAAGTGTTTGTGGCATCTTTAACTTTATGACCAATGTGGTGACTTCTGTCCCTGAGAAGATCATCTCCAACATTAATACTATGACCTCTAAGAAAGCTGATATATAAAGATTATAGTGAGAAAAATACATGTTTTTATGGGTATCCAAAGGGAATACTTATGTCACGAGAAGCCATATAATAATATTGATTTTTTTTTTTGCTACCAAGTTACAATCTTCAGAATTCTAGAAAAATAATCCAAGCAGAACTGACATAAGATAACTCTGATGGAAAAAGGGCTGACTGCATCACAGAAAGGAAAGAATCTCTTTACAAATTTTGAGAACAAAAATCAAATGATATTAAAATTCAGGCTACCTTTAGCATTCAATACCCTACAACTGACCTTGTAAAGTGGGTCAGAAGGACACTCATTCTGATGGATCTATCAAACATTAATTCAGTAGCAGCTTGCTTCGAAGACAGTGAATCACTTTTATGCTATTCCCTTGTTCTAGTATGTTCTTTACATACTAGACACAATGTTCAATGATGCAACTATAGTATTATTTTCTTGTAAGATAATAATCAAAATCAACTAGAATATTCAAAATAGTTCATTCTTTCAAATGAAAATAAGTTGCTTATTGCAGTGACAGAATTACCTTAAAAATTAAGCTGCTGTCTTAGGGTTTCTACTGATCTGATGGAACACCATTCACCAAAAGGCAAGTAGGGCAAGAAAGTTTGTTTACACGTCCATACTGCTGTTCATCATTGAAAGAAGCCAGGATAAGAACCCAAACAGGGAAGGGACATGGAAGCAGGAATTAATTCAGAGGTCATGGAGGGGTGCTGCTTAATAGTTGCTCCCCATGACTTGCTCACTCCTTTTCTTATAGAACACAGAATCACCAGCCCAGGGACTGTACCATCCACAATGGGCAGGCCCTTCCCTATGAATCACTAATTAAGATCTGGATCACCTGGAGGAAGTTTCTCAATGGAGGTTCCTTTCTTTCAGATAAATCTAGTTTCTGTGTCAAGTTGACATAAAATTGGCCAGCAGAGCTGCCAAGGCAAAAAAAAAAAAAAAGTTTTCTGACAGAACATGTACAGACATTCAATTAAAAATTAAAGAAAACAAAAAACCCTGACCCATCCATGATTAGATTTCACAGGAACAATATATAAAAAACAGAAATTTTTGCCTTTATTTTCTGGGAGCAGAAACTATATGAAATCATAAAACTTATATCAATAACCCCATCACCATTTAGATAAGCCTGCAAAGAAATATTTCTTGTCAATTTCAGCTGATTTTTACCCATCATCCCAATCAGCAAGTACTTATTGTGCCTACTATCTGGGCATCATAATTTCAGGTCTTGGGGATATATCAGGCGACAGGACAAGCAGTTTTCACAAAAAAAAAAAAAAAAAAAAAAAAAAAAAAAAAAAAAAAAAAAAAAAAAAAAAAAAAAAAAAACTTCTTCTAAACTGCAGTATAAGAAGGATCATCAAATAAATGTGCCAAATAGGAAAACAATACAGAATACTAGATGACAATGGCTAGTAAAGGTTACAATGAGACAGATATTTTGTATAAGGCTGACACAAACCTGTCCCTGATGATGTGATATTGACCTCCAAACATAAGATAGAAGAGATGAAGGAGCTCTGTGGATAGGGTTCTAAGTCCTCAACATTCTGAGGCCAAATACACTCTTCAGAGAGCACAAAAGTCTGTATGACTGAAAAACATGAGCAAATTTGTTCTATTTATCAAATATTTTTTATTAAGTTTTTAAAATTATACTAAACATTTTGTTATAATTAGATGAATCAAATATAGTTACTGGCCTCAGGTGTATCTAAGCTTGCAATATGTAATGATAAATATCATAAGGTAACTGAGCTGGCTCTTAGTAAAGGACCAATAAATAGTAAGTTCTTCCAAAAAAAAAAAAAAATAAGAGTCTGGAAAAACAAAGGTAGATGCTACCTGAAAATCAGTGTAGTAGTTCCTCAGAAAGTTAGAAACAGATCAATTGCATGACCTACTGACACCACATTTGGGCAGGAAACTCAATTTCCTACTCCAGAGACAAATATTATCCATTATTCAAAGGACATGTAAACTGCCTGCATGGCCAGCAAGTTATGAATAGGCATCAAAAATGTGGGGCCTATACACAATGGACTTTTTCTTCAGTTGTTAAAAAATTAATTAATTAATCATGAAATTTGCAGGTAAATTTTAGACCAAAAAAAAAAAAAAAAAAAAAAAACAACTATACAGAGTAAGGCTAGTCAGGCCCAGAAAAACAAAAATCACATGTTCTCACTGTGAATAAACAGGGAGAAATAATCAAGTCAGAGTAGACACTAATAAAACAGAAACACCTAGACACAATTAAATGAAGAGTTTGTTCTTTAAAAGGATTAATAAGATTGATAAACCTTAGCCAAATTAGCCAAGAAAAAGGACCCAAATTAATAAAACAAGAGTAAAAGGAGATAGAGCAATAGACCCTGATGAAATCCAGAGTCATTAGGATATATTTCACCCTATTGGAAAACCTGAAAGAAATGATCAATATCTTAGTCCATATGATTAAGTAGTTTGAATAAGAATATCCCCCACAGGCCCTGATATTTGAATACTTGGTACCCAGCTAATAACACTATCAAGTTATGATGTTAAAATATACACTTTTGGACTACATATAAGACCTATTCAAAAGGAGAAAATTCAGTCTTGGTCCTACCTAGCCCTAGGGAGGAATCCTATACTATTGTCTTGCTATATGGATATTCTGTCAAACTGTCTTCTTAATATTTCTTTAAATGCATAGATTCATGTTGCTCTCAACCTTAATCAGAGAATCTTCTCTCTGTGATCATCAGCAGTTACTGCAAATAATTAGAATTGGTCCATGCTGAGAGAAAGTGACTACTGACTCATCCCTTAACCCAAGCTCGGAAAACATGACAGAAAGAATGCAAAAGCTAGAGAATTAAGAAGGGTGCTGTGAGATGCCATCTTCTGAATCCAGCATGCCCATCTTATTCATGAACTAACTCTAGCTACAGTTACTACACAATAACTGTACCAGACTACGTCAACAAGGTCAACCAACATTCTGCCATGCAGCACTGACTGGTCTCAGGGGGTTACAGAAAGAAAGAAAGAAAGAAAGAAAGAAAGAAAGAAAGAAAGAAAGAAAGAAAGAAAGAAAGAAAGAGAGAGAGAGAGAGAGGGAGTGAGGTCTATGGTTCTGTATTTTGTCGGTCTATTGCTTTCTTGATTTCTTTCTTCTTTCTTTTCCTTCCTTTCTTTTTCCTTCCTTCTTCCTTCCTTCCTTCCTTCCTTCCTTCTCTCTCTCTCCTCCCTCCTCTCTCTCTCTCTCTCTCTCTCTCTCTCATCCTTCCTTCCTTCCTTCCCCCTATCCCCCCCCTCTCCTCCCGCTCCTCTTTCCCTTCGTTTCCTCTTAGCATTTGAGGAAATCTTCTCATCCCTTTTTTCTATGTGTGAAATTGTAATGAATAAATTTTAAAGATTTTATTATAAATAATTTTATTAATATGTATTAAGTAACAAAACTTCACAAATTAAAGGTATTATATCCTTTAGATGTATGAGTGATTAATAGCTTTAATATTAAGCATTATATTTCTTACATATCCATCCAAACAGTTATTGTTAGGGTTCACACCAATTTACCCAGTTCTAGTTTTTCTCTTCAAACATAGAACTATCACATTAATACATCACCATTAGGTATTCAAGAAGAAACCAATAGGATGTGTCTACATAAACCAATTACACAGTAAGCTCAAAGATGCCAGCAACTAACTGCACAAAAAAAACTGAGTAAGTACAACATAATAATTCAGATAACTTTAGTATTCAAATTCTTACTATGCCTGTGCTTCTCCAAAACAAAGGCTAGAAAATAGAAAACTACAATACTATTTTTAGCATTCTGAGGGTAGTTACATGACGTGGATTGGTATCACATAGGCAAATTTCTACGAGCAAGAATGTCTTTCTGAAAGGAGAACACTCAACTGGGAAGGTTTCTAGGCTCCCATTGTTATTTAGGAAGTCAACACAGTTTTCAGTGGTAGAAGTCACGAGGGGTGGGGAGGGAATCAAAATTTACCACTAGGGCTCAAGAAAAAAAATTTTTTTTAATGTGTTTACCTCGATTCCTGACTATATCAGTTGCTTATGAACTAAAAGTCGTGGGTCTTCCTATGAGACAAATAAAAACCTTACTCGAATATTGAAGTGGTTGTTAAGATTGCTTTCTACTGAGGCCAGGGGGCTTTTACCACTCAAAATACAACATTAGAGGTGAAACTAACATGGAGATGGTCCACACCTTTAATTCCAGCAGAGGCAGGGAGGTCTCTGTGAGTTTGAAGCCAGCCCAGTCTTCAGAGCTAGTTCTAGGACAGCCAAGGCTATCAGGACAGCCAAGGCTATCAAAGAAAACATGTCTCAAAAAAGAAAACAAAAACCAACACACAAACAACAACAAAAGGTGAAATGAAGTTCAGTTATCTAAAGCTCTTTCTGACCTTGGGAATGATCTTGTCCTTCCTTGAATATAAGAAATAAAGAATTTTTAAATTATATTCATATACTTTTCAGTAACCTGGACTACTTTAAAAAATGCCAAATCCCTACATGAGAGCCTGTATGTTCTATACTCATAATAAGATATTTCTCTTTCTTTTTTTAATTGAGCCTTTAATTTCCAAAACTTGCAAAACATTTTAATGTATGAAATATATCATTTCATGCATAACACACACACACAACACAAATAGTAGGTGACAATGAGGAAAACAGGAAAGGAGAAAGAATGAAGAGAGATAAAAGAGAAGGAACAAAGCATTTCAAAGTATAAAATGGTTTTCAAATCCTTGGACATTTTATAAAGCAGGTTCTGTATATTATAGTAAAGTTTCAAAACTGAGAAGATTCACATATACACATATACCTTTAAAATCAGTAATTCAGTTGTTAAATTTTCCCAGCTTTAAAAATATCTAAACAAATACTTTGTATACTACTTTCCACTACAGATAATTATTGTCATAGTTCATCTATGCCTTATCTCTATAAAGTGCCCTTCCTAAAAATCTCCATATATAATCTCTCAAACACACATACATACTCCTCTTAAACAAATTTTAAATAAGTACTTTTCTTTAAATATATTTTATTGTAGAGTACTCAAAGGATTCGTAAATTTAAATTACCAATAATTCCACACGTGACACTTACTTATTCTGCCTTTTTTATTCAAATATATTTCACTATGGCCATTCAAAGGAAAATTACACATTCAAAAAAACATTTGAGCTTCTCTCACTTACCCTTTCAGTGGTAGAGCATAATGACAGAGTAAAAATCTCATTCTTCACAGGCTCTCTTTTCTTTTCCCCCATTTGGTAAAATTTCAACATCAAACCTCCAGAGCCAAAAGGCAGTTTGTATTATCTAATATTCTCTCACTTTAGCTTAGTTTAGGGAAGGCATGTGCTTACTACAGTTTATGAAGAATCACCACATGGAATAAAAAGTATCTTACTATTTCCCAAAAGTAAAATCATAGAAACAAAATAAGGTGGAGAGGGGGAGTAAAAGGAAAGTGAAATGTTTAACTATATCTAGATATGGCTAATGGCTAAAGGTGAACTTTCTGAAAGTTACCTAGCTCTACATTCTCACTGAGATAATGTGGGTATACACAAGCATAAAATACTTTATTCCTTAGCATCGTTCATAAGACCAGGCTCCTCTATGTGACAAAGTAATGTTATAGGCTTTTTATCCTGAGACCCCAAGAACAGAAAAAAAGATAATCACAGGAAAATAAGCTAAGTTCTATCCTTTCAAAACAAGTATTCCAAGAAAATCTACAAAAATGCATATAATGTCAAAAATAATAAGAGAATAGCATTCACTATGTTTGGGAGAGGATATCAACTTTAATTTCATCTATTTTCTCTTTTAAAATAGTTCTAGAATCCTTACATAATACACAACCCCTCCTCTAGAGCCTACTTTTATTTGGTTATCTTTGGGGGATGTGCACTAAAAATAGAGTTTACAATTATTCAAACAAACAGCATACAAAAGACTTTAGAAATATACCATATGGTCAGGGATGGGGACAGTCTAGATAATCATACTTCAATCTGCAAGTTTGTTCACCTCTATAACACTGAAAAAATATTAAGATGGAAATGTAAAGGCAGAAACACTATCTTTAGCATTATCATGCAAGTACACTGTAAATTTTACTAATAAACTGTAAGAAGCATCTGCTTTAATTTGTTTGAGATTTGGGATGTAACACCCATGCATATAAACCTAGGCCGCTACTCAAAAGAAACAGTATTACAGCAGGGTGTGTGTGGGTATTCAACTTATGCTTTGGGAATTTAGGAGAAAAAAAGCCCCACATTTTTACAGAGGCACATTGGCAGAAGCTGATGTATCAGATGACACATTCTTGGAAATCAAATAAAAGCAATAGGGAAATACCCATTGTTGCCTGGTGAAGGCCTAATCACATGGACACAGCTGGAACCAATGTAGATCATTCATTAATAAAATTGTATTGTAGTCACCACTTTTTGATGCATTTCAATTGCTGTTAAAGCCAAAACCCTGAATTTTTTTGTTCAGTGTTGGTAAGATTGTTTTGATAGGAAATGTGAGAAGATTTAAGACAGGATTTTTAAAAAATTGATACTAAAACTGAGAGTTGCTCAAAGATCTAAATGTCATCTTGCCTTGCATGTACTAGCAGCAGTTTAAAACATGCAGTGTAAGCCTGAAAGGGGGAACTCATGGTATTTCGGACAAAAACCGAGCTGTGTGAAATGTCACAGAAAATATGAACATTTGTGAAAGTATTTTATAACATTAGCACAGGAGAAATTCAAATATATCAAAAATTAGATAAATATAAACATGAGGCTGGAAGATGGCTCAGTGGTTAAAAGCACTGACTGCTCTTCCAGAGGACCCAGGTTCAATTCCCAGTACCCACATGGCAGCTCACAACTGTCTGTAACTCCTGTTCCATGGTATCTGACAACCTCACACCAATGCACATAAAATAAAGTTAAATAAATCATAAAAAATAGTTTAAATAAAATATAAACATTAAGAAAAATCCTCTTGTAAAGTAGTCTCTGCTGAAATGTGATAAAGACCTACACTCTGTATGCCTAAAGAAAGAATATTCATGTTTTGAAACACAATTTAGAAATCAGAATTTGGTGATTTAGCTGTATAATAGTAAATAATACATAAAACCATCTACTTAAAAAGTTGTTTCTGAAATTATACTAATTTTTAAATGTAATAAATCACTAGGCATAATTAAAAATTTAGTTCATGGCATAATAAAATAAGAGTTTAAAAGAAATATTCATCTCATTTTGTATTATCCAACAAATTTTCCATGTTAGACAATATAATTTTTGAAAACCATATCATATAAAACTAAAATAGATCTTAGTACATATTGTGAATTAAACAAATATAATAGAATTTATTGTCTACAATGAAAATGTCAACAACACAGACCAAAAGTTGTTTAGATTTTATAATTCCTAAAGTACAGCATTTCTCTTATGTACCTGTGTGTGTGTGTGTGTGTGTGTGTGTGTGTTTTCTAAGTTAAGAGTTCTCTCTCTCTCTCTCTCTCTCTCTCTCTCTCTCTCTCTCTCTCTCTCTCGTTTTTTGTTTGTTTTTGCTGTTTTGTGAGTTTTTTGTTTGTTTGTTTTTTGTTTTGTTTTTCAAGACAGGGTTTCTTTGTAGCTTTGGAGCCTGTCCTGAAACTCTCTCTGTAGACCAGGCTGGACTTGAACTCACAGAGATCCACCTGTCTCTGTCTTCTAAGTGCTGGGATTAAAGACATGCACCACCGCCGCCAAGCTATCTTAGCACAGGAAAAGAGATGGAGAATTTAAATAAAACTATCTTTAAATTAATAAATAATATTTAATATATAGTACTATTCAATATATCCAATTATAAAAAAAACCTCAAATCTTGTCATTAGGAAGTCAAAACAAAACTATAATGAACTTAAACCAGAACAAAGTAAATAATGTTTCAGTTGTGTTTCTTCTGATATTGCCATAATCAGAAGGTTAAAGTTAGCCTAAATATTCAATCCAAAAAAATTGGCAAGCAACTCATTCTTTAAAGTACTTTCTAAAGAAAAAAAAAGGTAGTCTTAAGAGAAAACACTGGAAGAGCAGTAATTGTAGTAAGTAGTATATGAGCACTGAACAGAAAAAGCAATTTGAATATTTGTTTGTTTTGCTAAAGTAATGAGGCAATGTGTTGCTGAACCTGTCTTGAAAGAGGGAAAATAACAGGTGAGTTTATTTAATACATAAGTCTAATCTACGCATTTACCCAAAGCCTTTCGATGACTTTAAAATACTTCCTAAATGAAAAATACATCTCAGGAACAAAAGCTGTTAAATGTCACAATGAACTTAAAGAATCGATTGTAGATATTGTTTCCTATACACACAGCATTAACAAATGCTTCTTCTTAATAACTCCAGCACAAATCACCATTTACTTTCTTTTCTGTCACATGTTATATTGTTACAAGAACAGATTAGTTTTTCCTCCCAAAGTAAATAATATTTTGTATAAAAATCAGTTAAAATAATATAAACCTCATCTTCAAAAACATTCTTTATACTTATATTGATCATAAAACACTAATATTTAAAATACAACTTGAAAGAATATCATTTTTATTAATATAAAAGTAAATAAATTCATACTTTGAGGAAATTCTATAAACTTTCACAAAATTCTAACTCAAAGAGCAAAGTCCTCGTTCAAACAAGCTCCTTTAAAACTCCTGACACCATATTTTCACGTTTCTAACGCGAAGTTACCAACTGTAATTTCATAAAAGTTGAGATGTTTTAAAGAAGTTTTGTTTTGCCTTGCATTTTGATTTGAAAGGAAATACATATGTATCCTTTAGTTGCATGGAAATTCATTTCTGTACCTATTAACTTATCAAACTTTCTAAAAATGACAAAATTCAAGAAAAGATAAACTGACCCTGAATTTTAGATAAAAACAGGAAGCAGCTGCATATTTTTTGTCTAAACAGGGTATAGCATGGCCAATTCCATGGGATGGAACCCATGCCTGGCACTGTTAAATGGGATATGAACCTGTGGCTGGATAGGTCAAAAGCTGTAGAAAAGAACCTAATAAATGTTATTCTGCTAAATGGACACAGTATTAAAACAATCACCAGGGCATCTCTCAGTCCAAATCAGAGATGCTTCTCCTAGCAACAATTAACAAGAAATCTTCACCTGATCACCATACACAGAATAAGAGACTGTAGAGAGTGCAACCCTAAATAAAGCAGACATATCACACTCCAATCCCCAAGGGTCAGGGTTTCAGAAGAGGGGACAGTGGATGACATAGCAGTGTTCTCTGACTCCAACAGAGCAGTTGTAGATAGGAGTTCCCATCTATTGTGCAGCCTGCACAAAAGTTTCACGTGTGTAATACAAATGCAAACATAAGCAAAATCTCCACAATAGCTAACATAGGCAAATTCAATAGAAGTTCCTCTACAAAATAATGCCATTTACTCAATGTGGGAACTGTACAGAGAAAGGGTACTTGTATTTTAAACACAACCACAACCCCACAATCCCCACATACACACAGAGACACTACGCAATGGTGGTCTGCAAGAAAAAAAACAAACAACTGTCTAAGTAAGAAAGATCAAGACTGCTTTCCTTATTTCAGTGCTCTGGTGAAGGTTAACCCTCTGCCTCACAAAAAACACAAAACTTGCTGGCTATAAGCCTGTGTCAGTGCCAAACTGCTTGTTATTTCTTGCTAGCCTCGCTCAATGACACACTTTAAGACTGTCACTTTGATGCACATCAAGACTAGAGTAATTTAGCATGGGATGGTTCTTGGGTTTTTGTTTATTGTTTGTTTGTTTGTTTGTAGGTTTTGTTTTGTCCCTTTAGAGTCAGGTCAGCATTTTGTTTTTCTTTGATAGGCACTGAAAAGACACAAGAAAGAAGAGCTACACTGAAGAAAGTATCAGCTGCCTAAAAATACTAAAGAGGAATACAATACTGTTGACAGTTTAGAAGATATATGAAAAACTAACCTTCTTTTTTAACGTAGACTTTCATGGGTTCCAAGTCATTTAACTATCTGCTTAAGGATAGTTAAGTGAAACACATTATTCGTAATCACACAGCCATATTTAAAATCTTATATGAAAGTAGAGAGTAAAATATAGAAAACTAATATTAATATTCTTAGGATACTACACAGGAAGAATTCTTTCAGCTGCTATTCTAACCTTGACCTTGCCAGAATTAGATAATTTGGGGGAAGTGTTTAATTAGAGTCTGAATATTTTATGCCTTAATAAGGAAAGAGGTAAAAAATTATTTTTAAAATATGCTTGAAAAATTAAATGACAATCATCTAGAAAGTTGTCACAGACACAAACAGGAAACCTCTGCTAGCCTATTCAAATCTGTACTAGCGACAAAGCTAATAGAAATGAGAAGACCAAGTATGTGCTGTTTCAACCTTCAACTAAATATTGCTATCTGAACTAGTGACTAAAGTCACCAATAAGTCATTATCTCCTAGAGTATGACCTTTCCCTCTCTAATGTACAAGGTAAATAGAGATGGAGATCCATTTTCTACACACCAGTTGAAAAGACTCATGAACTGTGACAAGCCCAGATCCCATGCTGGCATAGTTTACACTAAGCTCAGCATCATCTAGAAGCAGTATGCTTCTCCCTGCCAATCGGGGCAAGGAAAGTTGTGTAACTAACACAGTGTAGATAAATAGTACCAAAGGTCTTCCAGTGCTTCTGCCTGCATATCTCCACTGGAGCAGCTGTTAAACTGTGCCTTGCACAGAAATAGCAAGAACCAAAAGCACTCGCCTCAAATGTTACATACAGAGACATAAAACATTTATTACCTGAGCCTATGTAATTTCCAACAAAATGATCCCCTGCCCAGTTTTGTTCATGACCACACAACTTGACAGCCAAGTACCCATCACTTGCATGGAATGGTGGAGAAAAAAAAATTTAAAAAGAAACCAAGTAAAAACATGGCTAAACTTCAAACAATAACCAGGGGTCTCCAACTCAGATTAGTGCACAGACACAACACCACAGGAGGACAGCTAAGTTAAAGAGTTCTAGTACTTTGGTTTACTTTAAGTGGCACGGGTAAATCTGCCATGTTATTACAGAATGCATTAATTTGCACCTCAGTCTTCTTTTACATTTCCTTTCTTTCCTCTAGCATATACTTCTGGAGCTCTTACTGGGTGCAATATTGACAGTTGAAGGCCAGGCATTCATGTACTGTCAAAACGGTCCAAATAACAATATCTGACTGGCTTTAACTCAACTAGAAATATGTCAAAGGAAAAAAAAAGGTAAAGGAATAAAAGGTATAGAAGAAACTAGGGAATAGAATGTTTTTGTCTGTTCATTCATGGTACAGATGAAATGGGGGGTAGCAGTTCCAGGGGAGAGCTAAGCTAACTCAATTATAAAGAAACATTTAAGAAGTTAAATGAGTATAACTTGGCTGGCAATCAAGAAACAATATAAGAGCTGTCCACAACTCTTCAAAGCATATACATAAAAAGAAAAGTGAGGCATTTTCATCTACTATAGATGTGTGAATATATAAAATACTAATGAGCTAAAATAGAAATAAAGAAACAAGACCTCAGGAAGCAGGGAAATGCTGGGGCATGGTACAACACTCCTTTAATTCCAGCACTCAGGAGGCAGAGACAGAATCTCTGAGTATAAGGTTATCCTGGTCTACAGAGCAAGTTTCAGAATAGGTGGGGCTACAAAAAGAAACCTTGGTTTGCATTTCTCTGATGACTAAGGATGTTGAGCAGTTCCTTAAGTGTCTTTCAGCCCTTTTAGATTCCTCTATTGAAAGTTCTCTGTTTAGGTCTGTATTGCTTTTTTTATTGGGTTATTTGTTCTTTTGATGACAAATTTCATGAGTTCTTTGTATATTTTGGAGATCAGACCTCTGTCTGATGTAGGCTTGGTGAAGATCTTTTCCCATTCTATGGGCTGCCATTTTGTCTTGTTGACAATATCCTTTGCTTTACAAAATCTTTCTGTTTCAGGAGGTCCCATTTATTAATTGTTTCCCTCAGTGTCTGTGCTACTGGGGTTATATTTAGGAAGTGGTCGCCTGTGCCAATGTGTTCAAGTGTACTTCCCATTTTCTTTTCTATAAGGGTCAGTGTGGTTGGCTTTATATTGAAGTCTTTGATCCATTTTTGGACTTGAGTTTTGTACATGGTGATAGATATGGATCTATTTTCAATCTTCTACATGTGGATATACAGTTATGCCAGCAGCATTTGTAGAAGATGCTTTCTTTCTTCCATTTTATATTTTTTGTTTCTTTGTCAAAAATGAGGTGTTTGTAGGTGTGTGGATTAATATTTGGGTCTTTGTTTCGGTTCCATTGGTTCTTCTGTCTGTTTTTATGCCAATACCAGGCTACTGATTCCATCTTACACCTATAAAAATGCCCAAGATCAAAAAAAAAAAAAAAAACTGATGACAACTTATGCAGGAGAGGTTGTGGGGTAAGTGGAACACTCCTGCATTGCTGGTGGGAGTGCAAGCTGGTCCAGTCCCTCTGGATATCAGTATGGCAATTTCTCAGAAAATTAGGAAACAACCTTCCTCAAGACCCAGTAATACCACTTTTGGGTATATATCCAAAAAATGCTCAATAATATTACAAAGACATGTGCTCAACTATGTTTATAGCAGCATTGTTTGTCATAACCAGAACCTGGAAAAAAAACTAAATGCACCTCACCCAAAGACTGAATAAGGAAAATGTGGTACATTTACACAATGGAGTACTACACAGCAGAAAAAAATAACAACATCTTGAAATTTGCAGGCAAATGGATAGAGCTAGAAAACATCATATTGAGTGAGTTAGGTAACCCAGACACAGAAAGACAATTATCATATGTACTCACTCATAAGTGGTTTTTAAACATGAAGCAAACAAAACCAGCCTACAAATCACAATCTCATAGAACCTAGACAACAATGAGGACACCAAGAGAGACATACATGGATCTAATCTATGTGAGAAGTAGTAAAGGACAAGATCTCCTGAGTACATTGGGAGCATGGAGACCTTGAGACAGGGTTGAAGGGGAGGGAAGAGGCGGGGGGGGGAGAAAATGTAGAGCTCAATAAAAGCAATTAAAAAAAGAAACCTTAGGGGACTGGACCTGAGGGAAGAGGAGAGGGGAGGGGAGGGGAGGGGAGGGGAGGGGAGGGGAGGGGAGGGGAGGGGAGGGGAGGGGAGAAACAACCTGGTAAAATTAGAAAAGATTACTTCTCTATAAAAATACTGACCATCCTACTAGTCACACTGCAGTAATAGCACATGACAGGGAATGCTACAAACTGCCAAGGGCTGGCTTGGGTGAGATTTGTTTAAGAGGAAAGACAAGAACAGACATCTGTTTACCCCCAAGGAAGTCAAAACAAAGTATTGATTCCACCAAACTCTAGCTTGGTGAGCCGGTGAGTCTAATTGGGGTTATTTATTGGCGAATAGGTAAAAGGCTATTTAAGAGAAATATGGAGACTCTATAGGCAGATAGACTGCTAACTCAAGAAAAGTCCTCCACCATCACCACCAACAACAAATGCAGATAACCAGTGTCTTCAAGGAGAGGAGGAAATTCACGTGCTGCCTGGTGAACACTCAGACACTGCAGCCCTCCATATGAGCTATTTCTGAGACACCCCATGTCTGTTGTGCACCACTCATGGTGCTCCCTCTAATTTTGTTCTAAGAGAAAACCTTGGTAGGGTCTCCTGCGAGGCATTTTAGCTGCTCTCATTTCAACAGTCTAATTTCTTGTCTGATTTCAATGGTTATGTCTTTTAAGAAGGCAGTATTCTATAACAAAGTCCCATTTGCTCACCTGGTGATCCAGAAGTACTGATCTCTGATCTGGCTCAATATAAAGGTACTTGTAAGATAACATAGGTTAGACTGTTGACTTCAAATTAAATCCAATGTGAATTCTGAATCCTGACATGCACACGAACTCATGTACTTAAGATAAACCCAGCCTCTTAGGTACTCTTAAGATGGCATGTGCTTAGTGAGCTTTTGCTTATTTTTAATTAATTAGAACTTACTCAGATTCTCCAAGGATTTTTCAATTCAACTATAAATATAAAATAATAATTTAGGTTGAGGTCATTAGCTTGATTGAAGATAATGTACTTCTGAGTATATAAAATTTGGTTGGTTTATATAAACAGCTATATATAGACAGAAAGCCAAGTTTGTCAGATTTATAAGCAACTTCATAATCTAAAACACTAAAACTAAAACAAAAACTGTCAAGAACTTCTGCTGAGCACAAAAAGCCCAGAGGTAAACTGGAAGACAAACATATAATCAGTTTAAATATAGAGCTTCCAATGCAGGAAAACACAGAAGTGCACAGAGAGTTGCTGATAATAGGTAGATACCTTAACAACATTACTCTTTGGGAGATGGAAACCATCATCACAATAAAATGACTCTTTGTTCCCACAAGCCATGTACAGTCTTGAAGAGAACTAAAATGTTACCATGTACATAAGAGTGGGCACCATAACTATTTCTGTTGTGACTATATTTTAGTCAGGATCCTTAGGTATACCAATACAGACAGAGGCATATTAAAATAGAAACTCACCCAAGAAGGACCATATGACAAAAAAATGCATATAGCAAAAAAGGAAGGGCAATCAATACAATAGTAAATACAGTTTGTAAACAGTTTACACAGAAAAAATTATAGGACTAACTAGCTAATAAGACATCTCTTAAAGAATAATCTTAAATATTAATCAAAGTCAGAATAACCTGTTAAAAATAAATCAAACAAGATAAACCTCAAAGCATCTACTTAAACAAAAGACCAAAGAATTAATAGCCACATAGAATTTTCTGAACTGGGATATGAGGGAGGGAGGGAAGAAAGGTTTTTAAAAGGCAGAAAAAAAATAAAACAAGATAGAAACATATACTTTCAAGAAATTTTCAATGATCATGTTGTATATTCTCAAAAAACATACATTTGACATTCACCTATTGATCATTTACTATGAACTGCAATGGTGCTTAGGATGCAACAGTGAAAAAAGCAAAGCCATGCCCTGCAGAAATCTGATTTAGGTGAACAAAAGAATAAAGGAAAAGAAAACTATCTAGTATATCTTAAAGATCCTCAGCCCAAATCTCAGTCAGTCATGGTCATAGAAAATTGAAACCAAGAAATAACTATGGAGAAGTTGGTCAGAAATCTACAGCAAAAACAAGATAGGTATTCTAGAAGACAATATATCAAGGTCTCAATGTTTACCCACCACAAAATTCATTTTTAAGTCATGATTTTATGACACATTCAAGTTGTAGATGATAACAAGTAGTTGACAGCATTCTGTATATTTTTAAAAACTAGATGAAATACTGTATATTGTGTATTTATAATAAAAAGTAAATATTTTATCCAAATTATCATCATTCTCCATTTATTTTTTTTAAAATAAATGGTTTTGCTCCTACAGTCAAATGATCAATTTCAGTAATCAAAGAAATCGAGGGCATGGTCGCCTATTCCCCAAAGGAAACACATGCCTTTGTGTAGTGCCCTCCTGAAGTCCCAGGACGGTTGGTCTGATTAATGAACACATATAGTGGAAGTGACCATGTCTGCCACAAAAGACACTAAAACTTCCTTTCGGGTTTTATGGTTTTATGGGGGGGGGGGCGTTTTGTTGTTTTTTTTTTTTTTAGAATGCCACTAATTTTGAGTGATCTCAGCTATAACGTAAAGATACACAAGCAGCTTTTGGTATGGTCCACATAACCCTCCAGTCAACCAAAATAAACAATTAACATCTATTGTGAATGAAATATGTTTCAAGATCATCCAGGACAACCAAGCCTTGAGATAACTGTCTCCTTAACTGAAACCTTGACTGCAACACTGGAAAGTCTAAAACTCTAATGGCATGAAAGGTAAAAACTACATTTCCAAAGTGCTATGTCAACTGAAGTTAAACCAAACCCATACACAATTTACAAAGAAGAAATGAGCGAATTGAGGTGGTAGCCAACAATAAGATCAAATTTTGATATGAATGCATTTTGTTGTTATAGAACCATATTGAAATTCTACGAAAATATCATCATATAGTAGCATCATATAGGTTCAAAGTCAAAAGTAGCAGTAGGTTTAATGTTAAAATGGTATCACATGATTCTATTGGCTTGTATTGTCCCAGCTTCTGAAAAGTAAACAATGTAATATATCCAAGTATGCATAAGTTATTATAGTTGTCTGTAATGCAAACAGGTTTTATCTGAAACTCAGAACACATTCTAACATACAATTTTTTAAAATGTTTTATAACACCTTCATTTCTATGCCATGGTTAACATATTCATTTCCATTACTGAATCCTCTATTTGAATGCAGAATCCTATTCATTAATGCCACCTATTAGAATTTGCTTCTTTAATATTTTCCTTTGTCTCCAACCTTTACCCGCTGTCTCCTACCAATTATCATTATCAAGAGTCATAAAATAATAATATATGCTCATTGCCTTTATTTCAACGTACATTTAATGTTCAAATTACTACATCCTAATTTTATTAGCTATCACTTTACTAAAACAGTTTTCCATTAAGTTTGGCAAAAAGTCAACCAACTTGCCTGGTTTCTTTTCTCACTCTATTAGGCAATGACTACTTCAACTCATCATATCTCTGTGAAACTCCCTTCCACTGATATCCAGGGCACAACAGTACTGTAGTTCTCCTCTAGCTGATATTTCTCTGCCCATTACAATAGGTTCCTTCCTGGGAATTCCCTGGGGTTTTACCATACAGGTTATGGTTTCAATCTGCTCCTGATTTCAGAACTAAAAAAACAATTTTATTCATTGATCACTCCAAAACCACAAACTTTTCCAATATATTTTCATAACATAAACCTATTTTTATTTGTTATATCTTTCTCTACCAATTGTTTCAACATTTCATAAAACCATCACTAACTTAAAAGTACTTCTATAGGCATGTTATACAATACCACTAGTCACAAATGCCTATCAAGCACCTGAAATGCAACTACTCTGGATTGAGAAGCTTATTAACAGTAAAGTACACAATGTATTTCAAAGACAATGAGAAAACTAACAATGTATAAAGTTTTAATAATTTTATACTAATTACATGCTGAAGTAATACAGATATATTTAGATAAATAAAATATATTAGGAAGATTAATTAAACTCATATCTTTTAATTTTTAATGTGGCTATTAAATTTTTTTAATTATGTGGCCCATGTTACAATTTTAGTGAATGATACTACTCTACACATTGAATGAAAAAACATAGTACTTACAAAAAATAAGACTAAGAAAAAGAGACAAGTAATATTTTTCTATACTGCAGTGTATTTTACCTTGATAGCTGTGGAATCACTATTGAATGATGAAGAAGGAGAAGAGAAGCTGCCATCACCAGGAATGTTACTCATGTTAAGCCCAACACTGAAGACACAGATGCAGAAAGAGTGGAAGTCTTAGGCCAGCCCACGCTATTACATAACAAGGTCTTGTCCAAAAGAAAAAAAACTGAAGATTAACTCGATGACAGGGCACTTACCTAGCACACATGAGACCCCCAAGTAGTTCCTTTACACTAGTAACAAATATACTCAAAACTCAGAATGGTAAAGTACTAAATCATATCCAATAAAAACAAGGTCATCAATAGTTACACAGTAAACTCCAGGAAAGACTGGGCTAAATGAAATCCTGTCTCAAAAACAAAACGACAAACAAAAAACGTTGCAAAGAGGTTAATGCAGTCTTTTGTCTTACTCCTACCTTTTGGGGTCAGGAGTATTTTAAGCAGTTGGAAACTAAATGTGGACAAATTTTGAGTACTCACTGGAATTCCCTCCCAATACTATTCTATATGTTTGTCTGTTTTATTATTTTGATTTGCATCTTCATATTCTTTACTATATTTCTAAATCCCCACGCCTTTACCCTGGTGAGAGGTATTTTTGTCAAGGCTGGTACCTGACAACATGAGACTAATATGCAGAATTCATCAAGCATGTAAAATTTCCAATCAACAAATGACTGGACAGACAGTTTCAAACAAAGAAGCACAAACAGCCGTAACTATTTTTAAAAGTGTTCTATATCTGTAGTTACTAGGAAAATGCAAATGAAAACTACTTTGAGCTACACTCTTACCCCAGTTAAAACAGCTGTCATCAACAAGTCTGAAAACAAATGTAGGAGATGATGTAAAGAAAAGGAAATACTTATTCTCTGTTGGTTGGGGTACAAATTAACAAGTTCATTGTGGAAATCAATTAGAAGAATGTGCAAAAATATAAAAACAGAACTACCATATGACCCAACTAAAGAGAACCTCAGGTAGCAATGCTGAGTTATTTTATTGAGTGTAATAGTATTCTATGACACCTCTCATCTCACCAAAAGTGATGCTATTGACTTGCTTGCTGATAGGGAAAGGATAGGTTCTTCATTGGCCAAGGGAAAGTCTTTCTTGCCAAAGCTATAAGCCCCCCCCCCCGCCCCAAAGCTGGCAGGAATAACCAACTTTCCATAGTTTAAAAATGCAGTAATTTCTTTTAAGTGTTTCACAAGTACAATTATTTTATAATATCCACAGAAAACACTGGCTTATTTGATTAATTTGCATTGTGTTAATATTGTTCATTGTTCTTTTTTTCCAGTTATGTGATATAGTTAGACAATGAAACAAGGTACAGTTAGTTTCTCTCAATCTTTCTTAGCTCTACACTTCATCTTCTGACATCCAATTCATGATCTTTTGACAACTATTCATTTCACACCAAGCTAAATATCTCCCTAAAGGCTACCAATCTAGCCTGTAGGCATAGCTCTTAAATAAAGGCACAAGATCTTTGTAAACCTAAAATTTGCATTCTAAAGAAACAAATTAAGGATCAAAAGCAGTTGCTCACCTCTATGAGTTTAAAACACATTACAATTTATAAAAAAGAAACAGTTATTGACTTTTTCTTTTTGCAAAAGACCTTCTTTTAAGGCCTACTTAAAGTAGAGATGATAGTGTGCCAGCAAGGTTTTGAATTGGTAAATTCTAAACCACTCAATGAAAGTATGTCAAGAATTTTAATGAGCCTCAGTAGGACCAAGAAGAATTAACAGTCTGTAGGTATGGGGGAGGCAATAGTAACCTTAATCATCTGCATGGGGATTTAGAGCTCCATTTCTTTAAGGTTAAAGAAGTGATGTGGTATTCTGTATTCTCTTAGTAAATGACTTCACGTGTTGCTGTGTATACATTTACTGACTACAAAAACAACAAACGACACAACTTCTTTACTCAGTCAATACAATAATGTTCATCTATGCACTTCTAGATAACACAACTACCATTAAGTGTTCTAACTAATAACTGACGGCCTTAAAACAAAAGGTTCTCAATTTGTCTCTGAGGAGAAAGAACAAAATCATAGCCAGAACTTTAAAACTGCAGTAAGTTGTTAATGTGCTTGTTTTCTAAAAATTTCAACAAATCCACTATTGCTATATTGCTCTTTCTGTCAAATAGGAGCATGAAATCCACACTAGAGACTAAGGAATGAATCCAAGACACCCTGACTGAGAGTGAAAAGGGATGTATAAATGTAAACAATACATATTTAACAATTTAACAAATAAATCAAGAATACCAGTATAGAATGATTATTTTAAAACACGGCAGCATATGAAATTATATATATATACATACATATATACATATATATATGTATGTATGTATATATATATATATATATATATATATGAGAGAGAGAATCAGATGCTTGGCCTAATACTCAGTTCAAACAGAATACTACAAGAGCTTTAAGAATATTATTGCTTCCTAGAGTGGCAGCACACTTCACAAATTTAAAATGAAAAGTAAACAAACAAACCCTGTCTGAAACATTCATCCCTGTAGGACTTGCTTCATCAGTACCGTTCAGATGCTCACCCAGTGATTTTCTTATGTGTACATAAGGTTGAGAAACACACTAACACACTGGTGCTCACTCTCAAAGTGGTGGTATCTAGGCACCAATAGCAGCTGAGAACTTGCTATATCAATTTCTCAGTTCCCACCTTCACTGTAACTCTGAAAGAAGTAAAAACCTTGGAATGGAGCCTGGTGTTTTAATAAGCCTTTCAAGCAATTGTGAAGCACACTGTTTGAGAAACACAACTGTGGAATGAGAAGGACCTCCCTGTCTCAACTGACTTGTCACACTTCACTAACTGTATGGCCCTTACCTCTCTAAACTTCAACTTCTACCCCTAGCAAAGTAGCAGTTACCATCTGTTAATCATCTAATATGAGGCAAAGAATGTGAAGGAAACACTTTATATATACGTGAAAGTAAGTCCTGTTCTAGTTTGCTTTCTACCGCTGTAATAAAGATCATTACCAAAAATAACTCAGAGAGGAAAGTGTTTTTTTCACCTTAGGACCAATAGACCTTGCGGAGACCAGGCAGCAACTTGAGACAGGATCCTGGAGGAAGAGCCTGAAACCAAGGCCAAGGAGGAATTTTGCCTACTTGATGCTGTCCATGGCTTGCTCAGTCAGGTTTCTTATACAACCCAAGACCACATACTCAGGGGTATCAACACCCACAATGAGGTGAGTGTTCCCACACCAATCACTAATCAAAAAAAAGTCCCCATAGAGTTGCCTACAAGCCAGTCTGATGGAGGCAATTCCTCAGTTGACATTTCCCTGTTCCTGGATATGTCTAGGTTTATGTCACGCTGCCAAAACTGAACCAGCATAATCCCTTACCAAAAGGTTGCCCGGTAGATACTGTAACTCACTTCATAGTCAATAATTACAAACATGATGCAGACAGTAAACTTCAGTTTTTAAATTTTCAACATCATTGCTCTGTCCCTCTTTAAAATTCAAAACCTTTGTTCTTTACTTTTCCACAAATTAAAATTTTTGCTTATATTTCTCTTTTGCCTTTCCATTTTTCCTTTCTTCCTCTTACCCATCCATCTTCTTTTTTCTTATCTATTTTGCATATTTTTCTTCATAATTTAAGGGGAAAAATCTAATATAAAGCCAGAGATCTTTTTAGCATGTACAGTAATTTTACTGAATAAAATAGTGTAGTATGATCAAGAAATACCTGGAATTCTACCATATACCAGGAAACAAAAGGATAAAATATAAGGAAGACAAAAGGCGACTGTGGAACCTAAATCATAATGATGAAGTTACAAGTCAATAGGAAAGAGCTACATTTTATAAAACAGAAACATGTTATTTAGTTCTCTACTAATGAGATGAAAGCTCAAGACTATCTTGTCTGGACAAAATACAGTTTGCTCCAAACTGAAAATAAAAGTCTCTTCTACACAGGCTGGAAAGGCAGGTAAAGAATCATAGAGAGTGGGGTCCAGAGAAAACTCTCCCCTGAGAATTTAATTTAATCTCTGGAACCCACTTAAAAGACAGGATGTGGTTCACATCAATAATCACAGCACTCCTAAAGCAAGTTGGTACTCAGAGACTCAGAAATTCCCAGAAGCTCCCAGACCAACCAAGCCTAGTGAGTAACACAGCAACAGAAATAATAAACCCTGCCTTACCATCTTCTAACCCCCACATGTGTACCATGATGGCATCTTCACTACCTTCATATACACATGCAATTAATAAATAAAGTGGAACTCACAGAAACCTGCCTGCCTCTACTCCTGAATGCTGAAATTAAAGGTGCACACCATCACTGCCCGGTTTTGGAGACCAGCCTGGTCTACAGAGCTAGCTCCAGAACAGCCAGGGATATACAAAGAAACTCAGTGTCAAAAAAACAAAACATATGAATAAGTAAATAAATAAATGTAGAAAACCTATGTACCTTAATAAATAAATGTAGAAAATCCACGTACCTTAAAATAAGAAATATTTGTTGACAATATTTTTGATGTACCAAAGTAAAAAGTTAGAGAGATAGAAAGAACAAAACATAGAAACTATTCTAAGAGGAAAAACCCTCAGGACTACACTGAAAATAAGTGTAGTAGCTTGAATACAATTGGCCTCTATAAGATCATAGGGAGTGGCACTATAAAGAGGTGTGGCTTTGTCAGAGGAAGTGTGCCACTGTGGGGTGTGCTTTGAGGTTTCCTATGTCCAAGTTACCACCCAGTGTCTCAGTTGACTCCTGCTTCCTCAGATCACGAAGTAGCCAGTACCATGTCTGTCTACAAGTGGCCATACTCCCCGGCCATCATGATTATAGACTGAAATAGAGGCACTTGTGTAAGCTGCCACCTTAAACAATGTTTGCCTTTATAAGAGTTGTGCTAATGGTATCTCTTCACAGAAACAAAAATCCTAACTAAGCCAATAAGATAGAAAAAAAGTAATTTCTGTACTATTTCTGTTACTACTCCCATAAACTATGTGTATTTCTTACACAATACTTTTTTCAACTATTCATTCATCTAACCAATATTGACAGAATACATTAAGCTAGGCAGCAAGTATTTTTAAAAAAGATAAGTAAGATACTGTTTCAACGCATATGGAACAATTTACAAATGAAATATGCTTTCAAATGTTTTGTTCTAATGTTATTAGGATTTCTAAAGTGCACTATATACAGACAAACTTTAACATTCAAATCATTTATTCGGTTTTTTTCTTATTATTTATTTATTTTTCCAAAGAGCTAATGAATAACTTTATTCAGAAATCCATTCTACAGACATACTGAGTCAAAACTGAAAGAATCAAAAGGATGACTAAGTTCATTAGTATAAGGTTTCAAGTCCTGTCAGTGACTACCCAAATGCTATATAACATTCATCAGTTCTATTATCTGACAATTCCATAAATGTCAATTTAAGAAGCATATTTAGCCACCAAAAATGCTAGAATAGTAAGGTACTAAGGTACTTTTTTTCTCCTAATACATGAGATAGGAATTTGTTATAGCATTAGGAATGATAGAATCTTTACAAAATAAACGTAAGAAACAGTAATGAAACTCTGGCCATGGAAGCAGGTAGGCTAATGCCAGATCATCACCTCTCCCTTAGTTATTCCAAATTAAATTCCCCAGTCTCATCCCTAACTCTACAACAGACCACCTGCTAACATGTCCCTTCCCCCACTACCCTCATCTCCTCTGTGCCATACAGATCTTCCCCTCTTAACCACCAACCCACACACACAGCTTTAGCCCAACACCCAACTCTAGCAAGCACTCCCTAGGAATCCACAGGTCACTATGACCAGGGAAACAAGTGTGCAAACTGTAGATATTCATCTCTCCCTCCATTCTTCCAAATCTAATCCCCCAGTCTTATCCACAGCTCAATAGCAGACCTTCTTCACAAGCTACTCCCCACTCTGTACTCCCATTTTTAGACTAATTAAGCGAATCTTGGTGGAACACCCTGCCAAATGACAGAATAGCCGGAAACTTTTCTGTGTCCTGCCTGGTCCAACAGCCGCTTATAAAATAATCATTGTTTGACCGATGGTTCATGCTTATTATTGGATAGTTCTTAATTTAAATTAACCTGTTTCTATTATTTTATATTTTACTATGAGGCTCATGGCTTGTTACCTCACAACTTGCTGTGGCTTCTGGCATCTTTCCCAAATCTGCCTTCTTTCTCCATGTATCTCTGCTTGGACTTTCAGCCAAGCTATATTTCGCCCTGCTATAGGCCTAAACAGTTTTATTCATTAATCAATAAAAGCAACACATATTCTCAGCATGCAGAAAGACATCCCATATCAGACAGCTAACCCCAAGGCTATGCAAGAGCTGACTGGACCACTGTGGAAATGATATATTGGAGGAGATTTAAGGAGTGATAGTCTCATATGGTATTCATTCACCTTTTGTGAAGCAGATGTTAAACTCATGGTCAACTGGAGTCCCACAAAACTAGAGACACTTAGTTACAGCAGTATTGGAATGTGGTCCTCAATTACAGTGGAGGATCTGGTAGAAATACAACACTAGGATCACTGAATAACAAAGTTGGGCTAAAGGTATTGAAATCTCCAAAGACCAATTTCTTGGAGAGGGCGATTATGTAGATCTACAAAGACAATCATATGTGAATAATACTCCTTGGCTCTGTCGTGCAACAGATTTGAATGCCTGGAACACAATTAAAGAAGTTGGAAAGAGAACTGAGTCATTTAGTAAAGTTATTCAGGGCCCAAGAGAAACCCTCACTGATTTTTTTTTTCAGTAAGATTGACTTTAGCAGTATATAGAATAATACTAAATTCAGAAGCTAAAAAAAAGTAATAATTGAATCTCTGACTTTTGAAAATGCTAACTCACAATGCAAAAGGGTAAATTAGCTCTTTAAAGGCAATATCAGCACCCACAGAGAAATGGATCTGAATTTCCTAACCATGATGATACTTGTATAGGAGAAATGATATCCAAGACTTGAAGAAGAATAAAAATGAAACAAATTGTGGAAAACAAGTTACCTTAAAGCGTGACTTAAAGGGACTATAAACTGCATTCCCAGAAGCAATGTTTTTTCTAAAAACAATCCTCTCCCTTCTGGAGTATGCAGAAGGTATGGCAAAGACTGACGCTGGACTAATGACTATAGCTCAACAAGGGACAGATAAGAAAACCCTTTGCCATAGGGAAATGCTTGGGGGGTGGGGGCAGGCTCAAGTGTCCAAGTGTCAAATTTGGTTCAGCATTCCCTGTGACCACAGGGGAAACTCCTTCCCAGAGCAATTAAAGAACCTAATGCCTATTGTAAAAACACTATACTACTCTGGATGATAGAACAGCTTCCGAATATAAAACAAAAATTTCAGGGGAAAGCATGAAGCAAATATTATAAAAATTACATTTGAACAGAAGAATTCTTAATTAGGAGATGACAGTTCATCAAACACACGGCAATTCAATTTAAGCTAACTTATAAAACCAAAGAATTCTTTTCATTTGATCAGATACAACTTGTAAAAAGGGAACTCTCCAAAATTAGGGTTGGAGCATGGTTTTATTTTTGCCTTTCTAGGAGAATGAAGGCATCCAGCTAAGGAATCTGAAGACAACTGGACAAAGGAGACATCTGAAGACAGAGGACAAATCATCCAGAAAAAAAAAAGTCTCAAGAAAAAGAATAAATTGGCCTATTGGTATATCATATATCCAAAAGGATAAAATATCACAAAACCTCCCAAATGTTGGTTTCTGCTGTTCTCTAAAGACACACAATGCAAATGGTCTTTTTCAATTAGTCCAGTTTAATTTAAAAATTAAAGCTGGCTATTGAATTGGAGTGTCGCTTTTTCCTTCTCTAACCCCAAGCATGCTTGTTAAAAGAAAAATCCAAAATCTCTGTTTCATGTCAGAAGAGCCACCTAATATAGGACAGAAGAAAAATCAAAATTAAGGGAGTGTTCTATTGCCATTAATTTCATAGTCCTTTGGTTTTATTTTGACTCATTAAAGCTTTTTTAAGGTATAAATATCATCTCAAAATTTGTAGGATCAATATATAAACATATATCTTAAACTTTTTGTCATGATATTAATGGTCATATAGAGAGAATACTAACTAATTCTTTAAGAAGGCTTCATCTAGCTTCCTGTACATGATCTCAGGTTTAAGTCTCTATCACATAACTAAGAATTAAGTTTTTGTACTCTAGATGTACGTAACAAATATTGGAATTTTAACCTCTTCAAGATCTGCAACATGACATTTGAAATGCTTAAGTTTTCTGCATTGAACCAAGGCCATACCTAACAGCGACTTTGAAGTCTTTAAAAGGATGATGGGGCCCCACAACAACAATTTCTGAATAATAGGGCAGATTACTGAATTGACTTTCAAACCAAAACAGCAACTACTAGTTTTAAATATTTTACATAGATATGGAGTTTTGTATATTGATAAAAATTAAGGCTATTTTGTTAGAACATACTGTACATATATTTATATTACTGTTCAAGGTACTATACCTATACAGCTCATTTAACAATGTTATGCAAATGTATAGTTCTTGAAATTTACTATTACAAACTAGAAAAATGCAAGTTAGTAGTCATGTTAAGTATTTTTCAAGGTCAAACAGAGATCTATTTTAGATAGACAGGTCATCTTCAAACACTTCAGAGATCTGAAAATGGCATTTAATATGCTTTAATAACATGAAGTTCTTTTCTGTGTGTGATATTGAGACATGTCTGTTTCTGGAAGCACCAATCTACTTCAGAGATGATGATAGGTATTGATGAAACTCCACATGAACTTTACTTTACTGTCTTTGTGGCACGAGTGTCCTTTCCTCGACTGCTGACTATATGCTGTCCAAAATGGACCAGCAGGACACAGAGGAAAGTGACAGCCAAACTTTGCCAAGATAAGGTAGGACAGCCCATGAGAATATCTTGCCTCACAAAAAAGTATGTCAGATACTCAAGGCCTGTAGCCCAAAGATATATCGCCCAACATTACAGAAGAACCTCAGATGACTATTTAGGCAGCAAGCAGTTTCTGTCATTTCTCACATTTTTTGGAAGTTGTTTGTTTGCACTTCCTGTTTAGTAAGGAATATTAATTCTTCTCAGGTCTCTGATGGATTTGAAGACTAGTTTTCCTTGTTAGCAAAATCATAAAATAATATCACAAAAGAGATGTAAAGTAAATAAGGTTGAGAGACATCAAAAGAAAGGTTTGCATTTATAATGCAAATTAGGATAGAAGGTAATTTAAGTATAACCATTTGGACTCACCAAGATAGGATAGATAATGGAGTATTTTCTATGAATTTGTCAAATGCTAATGTATTAGAAATTGTTAATGTATCTATCGGTTGAATATATTTGTCTATAGCTTTTGTAATTTTTCTACATACTTTTTCTAGACTAGTTATAACATTTGCATTTGCCGGGTGGTGGTGGCCATGCCTTTAATCCTAGTACTCGGGAGGCAGAAGTAGGCAGATCTCTGAGAGTTCAAGGCCAACCTGGTCTACAAGAGCTAGTTCCACAACAGTCCCCAAAGCTACAGGGAAACCCTGTCTAAAAAAAAAAAAGAAGAAAAGAAAGAAACCTTGCATTTTATTTTATTTTAAACAAAACGGGGGAAATGTTATGATATTTTATTTATGTTATGACAAATAAAGCTTGACTGGAGATCAGAGGGCAAAGATAGCAACTATTTAACTATAGAGGTCTGGAGGTCTGTACAGAGAGGAAACAGAAGAGATAAGGTGGGGCCTAGACAGTATCTCAGTCCTTTCTGTCAGAGGATTTGGAGAGGTAAGAGGTGACTGTGGCTACTCCTTTATTTTTTTGACCTTTCAGCTTTTACCCTGATATCTGACTCTTAAGATTTTATTGCTTAGGATTGCACTTCAGAAAACCTTAGAGCAAATGAAAAAAAAAAAAAAAGTATACCCAAAAGAAGTAGATGGCAAAAAATTGTGAAATTCAGGGCTAAAATCAGTAAAATACAAAGAAAACAATATAAAAAATTAATAAATCAGGGAGTTGGTTCTTTGAAGAAATCAGTAAGATCAACAAACCCTTATCCAAATTAACTAAAAGGCAAAGAGAGATATCCAAACTAACAAAATCAATAATGAAAAGGGGGACATAACAGATACTGAGGAAATCCAGAAAGCCAGAGAACATACTTTAAGAACATGTACTCCACTAAACTGGAAAATCTAAAAGAAATTGATAGTTTTTTCAACACATACCACTTACCAAACTAAAATCAAGATCAGACAAACAATTTAAGAAAGCCTATAACCTCTAGTTAAATAAGAGTGTTTCTTTAGTCTCCCAACCAAAAAAGCACAGGGCCGGAAGCTTAAGTGCAGAGTGCTACCAGACCTGCAAGGAAGAGCTAGTATCAATATGACTCTAATTTTTCTACAAAATAGAAACAGAAGAAACACTGTCCAATTCATTACACAAGGCCAGTTACCCTGACACCTAAACCACAAAAAAAGCCCAAGAAAGAAAGAGAATTCCACACCAATTTCCCTTATGAACACAGATACAAAAATACTCAATACAATACTTGAAAACTGAATACAAGAACACAATCAAAAAGATCATTCACCATGATGTAGTAGTCTTCATTCCAGAGATGCACAGATGGTTCAATATATGAAAATCAATAAATGTAACCCACCACTTAAACAAACTGAAAGAAAAGAACCATATGATCATCAGAAAAGCCTTTTGACAAAATCTGACACCCCTTCATGATAAAAGTCTTAGAGAGATTAGGAATACATAATAAAGACAGTTCACAGCAAGTTTATAGCCAACATCAACTTGAATCATCAAAGGAAAGAAATTCAAAGCAATTTCAATAAATCAAGAACAAAAGAAGGTTGTCCACTCTCTCCATACCTGTTCAATATAGTACTTAAAGTCATAGCTAGAACAGTAAGAAAACTGAAGGTAGTCAAGGGGATACTAATCAGAAAGGAAGAAGTCAAATTACCTTTCTTGCAAGATATGATAGAATATTAAGTGACTTTCAAAATTCCAGTGGGAACCTCCTACAGCTGATGAATACTTGCAGCAAAGTAGCCAAATACAAAATTAACTCACAAAAATCAGTAGCTCTCCTATATACACATGACAAATGGACTACAAAGAAATCAGGGAAATAGTACCTTTCACAGAAATCTCAAATGATATCTTGGGGTATCGCTAGCCAAGTAAGTGAAAGACTTGTACAACATCAACTTCGAGTCATTAAAAAGACACTAAAAAAGAAATTAAATAATGTATCAGAAAATGGAAAGATCTCCTATGATCATGGATAGGCATCCTACCAAAAGCAATCTACAGATTCAAAGCAATTCCTGGCAAAATTCAAACACAATTCTTCATAGACCTTAAAGGAGTAATTCTCAGCTTCATAGAGAAACACAAACCAATTCAGGATAGCTAAAATAATCCTGAATAATAAAACATATGCTAGAGGTATCACCATTCCCTACACTCTAGCATCAGAAGTATAAGAAAGTACTCTGTAGGTTACTCCAGGGTATGTAAAAGAAAATGTCAACACCAAGAAAGCCACAAACCCTTTGATCTACAATTGTGTCCTGCGTGGAGGATAAGCCAGGGCAATGGTGGCATAAAGACTGTGGGAGTAACCAATAACTGATTTGACTTAAAGTCCACTCCGTGAGATGCAACCCATACCCAACATTGACTGGGTGATCTAGAGTCAGAGAGGGACCTAGGGTAAAACCAAATACTACTAGTATCTTAAAAAAAAAAAAAAAAAGAAAAGAAAAAGTTAGAAAGTGACTCCTAATGATATTCTGCTATACTCATACTTGAACAGTGCCTTGTTCAGACATCATCAGAGAAGCTTCCTCTTGCAGCAAATGGGAACAAATATAGAGATCTACAGCCAGATATTACGCAGAGGGAGAGACTTTGGAACACTCGGCCTTAATTAGGATGTCTCCAATAAATCATTTCCATCGGAGCTCAGGAAAACCCCAAGGGAGAGGAGAGAAAATTCCTGAAGAGCCAGAGGAAATAGAGGACACTAAGAAAACATGGCCCTCTAAATCACTATGAGCAAAGCTCATATGAACTCAGAGACTGAAGCACCATGCACAGGGCCTGCAGACTCTGCATCAGGTCCACAACTTATATATTATGACTTCCAATTGAGAGTTTTTATAGATTGCTGAGTGTGTGAACAAGTGGGACTCTGACTCTTCTGTCCACTCTTGGGCTATTTTCCTTTTGTTGATTTGTCTTTTCAAACATCGATGTGATGGTTTTCGTTTTATCAAATTTCTTAAAGCCTATTCTTTTCTAATGAAAGACAGAAAGGGAGTGGATCTGAATGGAAGGGAGGTGGAAAGGAACTGGAATGAGTAGAGGGAAAGGAAACTGTAATCAGGAAATATTCTGCGAGAAAATAATTAATTTTGAATAAAAAGGAGAGGAAAAAAGAACCAGTAAAGATTCTTTAGAGAAGCTGTGCATTTATAACTGATACAAATGTGATCCCAGAACCACGGCTTAGTGTTACAAACAACTGGAAAAGTCAGCTACTGAAAGACTAGCTTCTCTCATATAAAGGTAGCAGGACCAAACTCAGTGTTAAAATTAAAACAATAAGACTTCCAGGTTTTATGGTTAATATTTGTCCCAATATATCTAGTGTATAGATGATATTGTACTTTATTAAAATACAATCGGCTACCACCTCATTTTAAAATACAAACTGCACGTGATAGTGTGACAGGACTAGTGTTGGTACCCAATGGTGGTTAAATTGAAATACAAGTCACAGGTAAAAATTAATGTTTTAAAATATGCACACCATGCCATCCAGATATTCACAAGTACTTAGATCTAAAGGCCTGCAAGGGTTTGTTTAGATTTACTGAAGCTATACCTGCTGTCAAGAAACAAAACACTGTGAAGGTTGATCAAACATATCTTTGCCTCAAGTACCTTGTTAATGTTCCCACTAGCACTGTCCCAAATGTTAACAGTCAAAGTAAGACAAAGGTTTCTCTTCATTTCTATATTTAAATCATCATAAGCTTGATCAAGCATGCAAATCCCTGTGGGCTTAAGGTTCTGATCAAAATGTCTTATAGGAACATTAAAAATTGAGTGGGTATAAACAACTCCAAAAGGATGGAGCTCATGACAGATTTGCTGTGATCTGTGCAATTTATGTGCAACAATACTAGGGAAGCTTGAGAGGGAATATGAGCAACTAATTATTGTGTCTTGCTTGAGGGCAGGTGTGCTGATCTCTACAGGTGTCTCTGCAATGTTCAGCCTCTTGAAAGCATTCATGACATCAAGTTGCTGAAGCCCTGCTAAACATCTGACAGACTACCAGACTTGGAGGGTGGGGGACGTGACTACTTCTTCAAATCACCACTAAGAATAAAAAAGCAGCTGGTAAGAATTCACATGGTTTGTTAGAAAAAAGTATTAAGAATTAGTATTAGTATTAAGAAAAAATAAATTTAACATAAAGCTGACTCAGTAACACACATTAAATATTATGGTATACTAATGATACTAATGTCTCAGTACAAAAATTCTTCTAAAAAATACTTCAAAAGCACTGCAGTTCTTTTATTTGCAAAAACTAGTATTTTATCAAGTCACTTTTTTTGGAGACAGGGATTTTTTGTGTGCATCTTTGGCTGTCCAAGAACTCACTATGTAGACCAGACTGGCCTCGAATTCACAGAGATCTGCCTGCCTCTACCTCCCTGAATGCTGGGATTAAAGGTGTGCGCCACCACTACCCGGGCATTAAATCCCTTTTTAATTCATAAAATTACAATAGTGAGTGGTGCTGTAAAGACCAGCTTTTAGCAACTCAGGAGCTGAAGAGGAAGCACAGAGTCGGCAAACTAATCACTCAGTTAACGTCTTTATCTGAGGGAGTAAAACATTCTCTGGGGCGGGCAAGTGAGGCAAAACTTAATTCTCTGGGTGGGGCTGGCAAAAAAGGGAAACACACACACACACACACACCTTCAACGTGCCAGTATCTCTCTTTTTTCTATCCTTACCTTTTTTCTTATGTATTGCTTCTATGTCTTTCCTGATGTCTTCCTTCTAACTATATTTTTTCCCTTACAAATTATATATCCCAGCAAAATCTTTTAAGCAATGTAAAAATTTCAATGTGATTAATTCTATTTTTCAAGCAAATGATTACAATGACTACAAGTAAAAAAAACTGCATGTTTTATCAATGAGGTCAACTACTTCTTTTCAGAATATTTAGAACAGACCATGCAAAAGTAAGAAGAGTCACAGGAATAGAATGTTATGAAGTAAAAAGCTAGTTTACCCACCTTCACCCTCCTATTCTCTGAGGTCTTAGCAAAAGGCTCTAGGAAGTAGGAAAAAGGCCTTTTCAGAGTAAAGATAAACTCTTTTCAGTTTCAACTGCTAGGGAAGTTAAAGTCTTCAGACAGAAGAGGATTCACACATTTATTTCTTAAATTATCGACCTTAAAAACAAAACAAGGGAAGCAGGTAACTTCAAAGATGCCATGTGCCATGAGTTGTCTTTATACAGTGTTATATTCAAAGCAGATTTAAATTGTGAATCAGAACAGACAATGCTGAAAAAGTTTCAAAAAGCTGCAAATATCACCAATTCAATTTTATTTAAGCTTCTCAGATTTTAATAAGATTAAGCATAAGATTAATTCTACAAAACAGCAATTTACCATCAAGCACATATTTTTTGAAATAAAGCACAATCCTAAAAAATTCTGGAAAGTAGAAAGTACTTCATAATACAAAAACCAGCCAGCAGTTACTTAAAAGCATTGATATAAAGACTAGCTTCAAAAGGACACAGGAGATCATCCTGGGCCACTCAACGTTCCAAATCATAACCATGGATCTCTGTTACACAGATACTCATCATATTACCCACTTATAATGGGCAGTGTACTCTAAGTTACACTTGAACAAATGTGGCACGAAAAAAGTTTATTATGACTAAACATTGTTAATTTCCTAAGGACTTTTAAGTAAATTTATGGTTCCAACAACCAATGTTTAAAAGACAGGATGAGTTTAAAAACTGTGTTATAGTATTAGCCCATAATTGCATACTAACCTCTTATTGAGCTGAAGGGACTGACACTCATACTACTAACTACATATCACTCTACAAGTCAATCATTTCTCCTGAACAACGCTGGATCCCCAGCACCCATATTAAAAAGACAGGCAAGCTTGGGATATAGAGAAAAGGCAAAGCCCTGGAACTCATTGGCTAGCCAGTCTAGTCAAATAAGTGAGCTACAGGTTCAGTAAGAGATGCTAGTTCAAAAACTAAAGAGAAAAGCAACTGTGGTGGCTAGTTTGGCAAAAACACATTAGAATCACCTAGCAACAACCGTGGTAAGGTTCTCTGGTCACACTGATCTGTGAGAATCTTAACTATATTAACTAAAGTTAGAAGACCCAACCACATATGGGTGGCACCAAATCCTCGGCAGAAGAACCCAGAAAGAAGAAAGCAAACTGAATGCAAACATGCATGCATGGATTCACTGCTTTCTGTACTTAACTATGGGTGTGATGTGACCAGTTCTCTCAGCTCCTAACAATGTAACCTGGATGTTTGTGCTGAAATAAGCCCTTTCTCCCCTAAACTGCTTTTGTTGGGGTATGATGTGGGATTCTCCTCTGTATGCTATTAATATGTTTTATTACCATTGGTTAATAAAGGAGCTGCTTTGGCCAACAGCTTAGCAGAGTAAAGCCAGGAGGGAATTAAGAGAGAGAGTAGGCGGAGTCAAAGGAGACCTTACAGGCAGGCCACAGCCTCATAGAGATATACTAAAAAAATAGGTTAATTTAAGATGTAGGAGTTAGTTAATAAGAAGCCTGAGCTAATAGGCCAGAGTGTTGTAATTAATATAGTTTCTGTGTCTGGGCAGTCAGAAAACAAAAGAAGCAGTCTCTGTTACAGGGGTATTTTATCATAGCAATAAGTGGTGACTGGAAGACAGAAATTGAGAAAGGCATATGCATATCTACATAAATGTACATATGCCACATAATTTTTTTAAGTTCAGTTTTTTTTTTAAATGGAAATACTACCACTTCTTAACACTACTCTCTTGGTTTTTTTTTTCTATTATATACAATTTTTATTAAAATTGTTACTAAATAACTTATTTTATTATTAAAATGTGTTTGCTTTTTAAAACAAATCAGAACAAACACAACCATACTTAGTAAATAGTGTTTGCTTGTAATTCTAGCACTTGGGAGACTACAGCAATAGGACGAGAATAGCAGGAGTAGAAAGGTTTAAGAAGGGATGGAAGGGAGTTATTGGGCAAAGGAGAAAGTAGGAAGAAAGTTAACCAAAACTAAGGGTATAGAAAAAGCCTTACAGAAACCCACTTGTAGAATGTTATTTTAATATGCATTATATTTGTTTATGCTGTCTGCATAACATTTGTTTAATGATGCAAAGATGTATTGCAATCTTTTCTGTTACATTTGTGACGCTGTGTTACTTTGCCTATTTAAAGCACCTGATGGGTCTAATAAGAAACTGAACAGCCAATAGCAAGGCAGGAGAAAGGATAGGCAACTGGCAGGCAGAAGAATAGAAATCTCAGAAAGAGATGAAAGAGCAAGAAAAGGGGCCAGCCACCCAGTTACACGGCCATACAAGGAATAAGAAGGAAAGAAGAGGAATATAGAAACAGAGAAAGTTAAAAGCCCAGAGGCAAAGGGTAGATAGGATAACTGAAGTTAAGAAAATCTGGCTAGAAAGAAGCCAAGCTAAGGCAGGGAGTTTATAAGTAAGAATGAGTCTCCTTGTGCGTTTATTTGGGAAGTGGGTTGGCAGGCTCCCTAATAGCAAAGAACCAAGACTAAAAGACCACTAAACTCACTACTTCATAAGCTGATTAAAATACATAATTCTTATCAAAGAAAGTTTAAAGAAAGGTGCTCTGCATGAGTGGATAGTGCTGCTCCCAGAAGCTGCGGGTTATTAAATGAAAATTTCAGTGCTAGACACAAGCACTTCCATAAGACTTGTTATCAGGAAAGTTCCATAGGCCCCAAAAATACCACGAACTATTGTCATTGATCTTGGTTGCCCACCACAACTAAGTGGTAAGACCTTAATATTGAAGCTATAACACTCTGGTTGCAGACATAGAGAAACTGACCTGAAAATTGTTACGCCCACTGGCACAGCAGTGACATGAACATTATTATAGGGGTAACTAATCACTTTCTGGTTTTATTTGAAGCACACTCCACAGGAGGAAATGTCTGCCTGCTACAATTAACATGTTCAAAAGCCCAAGGCTGCGATAGTAATAGACCCTAGGGGTTAATCTCTGCAGTTATTTCACTAAATGAACATACCATAAACTGTCATTTTTCTAAATAATTTTATGTTTCTAGCCATAGGTTAGTGCTGCTGTCAGCACTAGTCAAAGAAGTTTTACATTTGTGTTTGTGCTGGGCAGTGGTTAGTGCAGAGATTCATAACTAGGAATAAATGACTAGCGTAAGTGACTCACTTATAAATAGGATGTCTACAACGTCCCTGCCTCCAAGGCTCAAGACACATAGAAGAGGAGGTGGAAAGAATGTAAGAGCCAGAGAATGAAGAACAGTGAGGTGACAACTTGCCTTTAAGATACAACATAGCCAACTTACAGGATGTATTCACAGCAGCTGATCAAGCCAGGGAAAATTCCAGCACAGATGGGGGAAAATCACCCTACCAGTAGCTGAGAAGCTACTGGCAATAATGGCTGCTAGGGAAGGGGGATTCATTTTCCTTCAAATTTATAAAAACTAGTAAGTTGCCCTCAAGCCAATAAGTAACCCCCACACCTATGAACATGCTAGCAACCCTCACTAAATTCAATGAGTTATTAAAAAAGAATTAAAATAGGAGATAGATGGATATGGTGGGAAGGAGAAAAGCAAAGAGAATAGGAGGGGAGAAAGGAGAATGGGAGATAAATATGCCAAAATTCATTATATATGCAAGTAAAATTGTAGAAAGATAAAAAGTTATTTTAATGAGTAACTGTCAAACCCTAAAAAGATCCATAAGCATATGTATATATGCACATATATTTTTAAATATATACTAATAAACATTATTGATTTACAACTATTAGTTTCTTTGATATGGGGAAAGCCCAAAGAACAGTTTTTTAAAGGTTATACATAATTTCCCCAGTTGCTTTCTGAAACCCATTTATCTACTGATATTTGTTATCTCTGTCTCCACACGCCTTCAAAGCAGTAAATGTTCTCAAAGACGATGCAATATGCAGATATGCAAAAAATGCTAAAAAGTGTATGTAGTATTTAAACCATGTTGAAACTCTTAGGAAAAGATTCAATAGTATTTTAAAAACATTCTTAGAAACCTGAAGTAAGTGCACTTAACACCAGAACACAAACTTTATAAATATGAATGATGAATTTTATGTAATTTTATAAGTTATGAAATTTTATAAATTTCATAGCATATTATTTTTGAAAGGTATTTTGCTAGAAGACAATGCAATTATGCATTACTTCCTCCCCATCATGATTCTTCATATCAACACAGAATTTAGGGAAGAAAAACATTTTTTTGAAGCAAAAAATTTCCAATTTCCTATACATTTCAAGACTAGTATAAGGAGATAGGGAGGAGAAAGTAGAATAATTAAAAATCTGAAAATGTAAAATTGTATGTAAAAGGAGTACAGAGAAATGAGACATATAAAAAAGGCATATATAAAAACTCCCAGAAAATGAGCATGGAAATAGTGAAACATAATCAGTCCGTAGATCAAAAGACAGACAGGGTGAGTGAATTAGTCATGAAAATAAGTTACTAATTATGGCAAGAATGTGTGATAATGCTTAGTAAGTCAAACACTACCACGAAGCATGGGCACCAAATGCATAAATCATGCACCATGACTTCTATTGTGTTCCTCAACAGGAAGGCAAGCACAGCACCCTCTACTAAAGCTGCTGTGCTATAGGGTTTGGGCCAAAATCTCATGAAAACAAAAAGAACTATAATACTATAAAACACATGAGGCCTGGCAGTAGTGGCACACACCTATAATACCAACACTTGGAAGGCAGACGCAGCTAGATCTCTGTGAGTTCAAAACCAGCCTGATCTACAGAGCAAGCTCCAGGACAGCCCAGAGAAACCCTGTCTGAAGGGGGAAAAATGACCTTTGTAGGCAGGAAGACCTATAACTGTAACATAAATCTAGTGCTAGTTGCAAAACTGATTCCATTCTGTGAATCTATTTCCTTATCAGCAAAATTCATGTAACTAAAATCTGTGACAAAAGAAAAAAATAGTTGAGGTGATACATGTATAGCATGCTCTTACTCCAGAAGAAGAGACCACACTTCCTCTATATTATCCTTTTTAAGCTATTATTTTACCTAACCCAGAAAGATCTGAAATGTTGCTTATTATAGCTTTAATATACTGGCTCAGAACACTGTGCACAGGCAAACTTTTAGGTACTCTCCACCTATTTGGAATACAACACTAAGCTAAGCAGATCACATGAACGCTTGTAGACGTGTGTCTGTGTGTATATATGTGTGTATGTGCTATGCAGGTAGAGAGGTAGGAGGTATCTATGTGTCGGGAGGATGTGGGGGTGTTGTATATATGTGTTATGCCTGTGGGGGGGGTATATATGTATTTGGTAGGTTTTTATTGGTGTGTTTGTGTGATAGGTATTCTGTGTGTGGTTGTTGTCTCTGTGATTATCTATGTGTGCTGTATCTGTGGAGACTTCCTTCGGGTGTGGGGGAGGATTCTGTGTGTGTGGTGGATTTCTGTGAAGGAAATTAAAATGCATTTGTACCTGGTGTGACAATATCTGGGTTCTGATCGCTGATCTATAGCAAAGTAAAGCTCCTCTGAATCTTAGAGAATCATAGAGAAAGATGAAAGTAAGTAAAATAGCATTATAGTGTTTAAATATTGCTTGAAACTGGGTTGGGCATCATATAAACCAAAAGTATAGTATGAGATTTAACTAATAAAGACTTAGCCAACTGACTAGAAATAAATGACAGATACATATTAACAATATAAGAATCATGATAGAAATATTATATGCTATAAAAATAAATATTACATAATAAATTAAAAGTAATCTCTAATCTAAAACAAAGAATAAGAGATTTGTGAAAATAGTTTGAATTAAGAAACAAGGTCATACAAAACAAAATATGATCTATTGAGAGTCCTGTCCCTCAACCAATGTAGGAGGCCTGGCTGATACAGTACAGATATAAACCAAAGCAAGATTCAAGGTAGAGCCCTTGGCCCTAAATTACCAGTAATACAGAGGGAAAGACTACCTTATTGGATTCAGTCCTCCACTAAACACTAAAAATGCTACCACTTAAAGAAAACAGAGGACTAGAATTTTAAAATAAAAAAATACAAAAAAAAAAACTCACCCAACAAAGTAACTACAGATGACTAAGTCACACAAAAGAAACTGAAACAATACAAACAACCAAGACAGCCTGTCTCCTGAACAAAGTACTTATCCCATAATAATAAGTTACTGAAACAATTCCAAAAAAATGAAAGAAAACATGAATAAACTCAAAGGGAATAAGCATAAATAGAAGAATAAAATGAAGTCAGGATATATATATATATATATATATATATATATAGAGAGAGAGAGAGAGAGAGAGAGAGAGAGAGATGCCAAAAAAAATGCAAACTAAAATGATGCTGTAAATGAGCCAAATAAAAACCTCAGTGTAAAGTTTCACAGAAGAATGGATCATGTGGAAAACAAAGAATCAGAAAAGGGAAGACAAGAGAGAGGAACTGAATTACTCAGTAAAGTTCATTGGTATGTTTAAACAGAAATGTTTAAACACAAAACTGAAGATATCTGGAACAACATGACAAGACCTACACTTTGAGTTATGGACACTGGAGGAGAAGATCACCATAGCAAAGGCACAGAGAATATTTTCTAAACAATCATTGAAGGAAATTTCCCAAACCTAAGGAAATAGATGCCCAATTAGATAAAAGAGGACAACAAAACTCCAATAAATAGGAACAAAAATGAAACTGTCCAGGACATAATATACTACTTAAGACATTTAAAATATGAAATAAAGAAAAGGTATTTAAAGCTTCAAGAAAGAAAAGTCATTTATAAAAGTAAGCCAATCAAAACAGCACCTGATTATTCAACACCATGGAAAGATATATTCCAGATTATGAACAATAACTGCTAACCCAAAATATTATACCCAGCAAAATTATCCATTAAATTAAAGAAGAAATAAAAATTGTTCATGATGAAAAAAGAAATTTATAATCACTAAGGCAGCTTTACAAGAGAAATGAAAATTGTTCATGATGAAAAAAGAAATTTATTACCACTAAGGCATCTTTACAGGAAATACAGGAAGGAATATTTCAGTCTGAAAACAAGAATAAACACAGCAAGAGGTCACAGGAATTAAGTAAACAGTGCCAGAAAAGTTAATCAAAGAGGTCTAAGAAAATGACACTTAAAAAATGACAGAAATTAATATACATTAATCAATAATAGCTCTTAATGTTAGTGGTTTCAAGTCCCCAAAAGAGATATAGACTAGAAGATTTCTTTTGCTGCATCCCAGAAACACACATTATTTCAAAACTGGAAATCCTCTTAGAGTAAAAGGAGGTATTTCAAACAAAAAGAACCAGGAAATAAGCAGATATAGATATCTTTTTCAGTATCTGAAAAAAAAAAGAGCAAACCTAACTATTCATAAGACAGAGAGAGAGAGAGAGAGAGAGAGAGAGAGAGAGAGAGTGTGTGTGTGTGTGTGTGTCAGTCACTTCTTACTCATAAGAGGAACAATGCATCAAGAGGATATTACAATTCTACATTGAACCAAACACAGGAGCATCCAATTTTATAAAAGAAATAATACTGGGTCTAAAGTCATATATTAACCTCAACACAATAATAGTGAGTAACTTCAATTACTCATTCTTACCAATAAACAAAAACCATGAGAAAATAAGTTAAACAAAGAAACATAAAAGATAAATAGCATCACAAATCAAGTTGAACTAACAAAAATCTACAGACCATTCTACCCAATAATAAACACAATTCTCAGAAATCCATCCATTCTACCCAATAATACACCAAATTCTCAGAAACCCATAAAATTTCTCCAAAATCAACCACATATTAGGACAGAAATCAAGTCTCAAAAACCAGGAAAATTGAAACACTATCCTGTACTATATCAGACCACAATGAAATAAATCTGTATATCAATAGCAAAACTACAGAAAGTATACAATTCATCGTCTTAGTATTCTATTCTGACAAAGAGACAGCATGACCACAACAACTCTTATAAAAGAAAGCATTTAATTGGGGTTTTCTTATAATTTCAGAGGTTTAGTTGATTATCATCATGGCAGGGAGCATGGAGGCACACAGGCAGACAAGGTGCTGGAGAAGTAGCTAAAAATTCCACAGCTACATCTGCAGAGAGCAGGAAAACAGACCCTGAGTTGTACCAGGCTTTTTTTTTAGGCCACCAACCAGTTCCCAAATCATGACATGCAGACTTACTAGTTTTGAAGTCAAAATCAAAAATATTCTAGTCAGAATACTAGATTAACTTGACACCTGTATTTTCAAAAACCTGACCTTAATCGAAGTTTGTTCCTAAGAAGCTTGTCTACAGGGAAATAATGTCATAATACACCAAATCAAATGATTTCATCTGTTTGACAGTAGTATTTCTCACTGGAATAAACTGAAAACAGCACTAAGATTCACATAGGTCAGGTACCTAACTCATCAGTTACAAGAACATGAATATCGACTCATGAGAAGGGCTCACTTCCAGAGGATCCAGAACATAAAGAAACAAAAGGTGTAAAATCAAATACCAGACACAGAGCAGGGATGACTCAACCAAAGGAAGGTTTACTCACTCACTTACATCAACTGGCAGTCACATGTCACTTTGTATAGCCTTGCAACAACTGCCACTAATAGTAACACAACAATGTATGGCATATACATTTGTGACTCCATTCTCTTGTACATGCGATACTTGCTCTCTCCGAAATACCCTCCACCTACTTTTCTCAATCTGTAGACACCCCCGCCCAACCTCCTCCTTTAAGGTTACAGTTTAAATGTTAATAACTCTGTCCTATCTATCCAACCGTTCAGATAAAATTAATCCTATCCTGAGTGCTGCCATAGTTATTTGTGTACACCTCCCCTACAAGTACACAGAGTGGTGAACCTCATCTGGCTCCTCCCATAAATTCTTACCTAGCCACCTAGCCTATTTACTCACCTATCAAAGCATGCTGTATTTGCTCTACATACTCACAAATATGAAATGAGAAAATATACAGCTGACTAGGGTAAAGAAACCGATATGAAATAATTCAATAAAGGGCAAAAACACCTTGAATTAAGAAAATATGTTTAGAAAAAGCCTGTGTGAAACAGAAACAAGATTAAAAGCAACAAGCTCACTGTGGAGAGTTAGTAGGGGGAAAGTACCGAGGGTCCTAAAAAGGTAGTAAAGGCAAATGGAAACCATAGTCAGTTCTTAGAAAAGTTACAAAAATTTGCTAAGAGACAGAATATTATTGTAAAATAACCAGAGCTAACAGGTTTGAGTCTGCGCTTCAAGTCCCTTATCTATAAAGTGTCCTTTCTGACACAGCAGCATCTGTCTCACAGTAGTTTCCGGCACTAAGTGGTATGGAAGACAAGTGACATTGACGCTGTCGTGATCTTCGGTTTCCACTTCCATGATTGCTCTTATTACCATGGTCTAGATACGTCCAGTGAGTTCAAGAAGAAGAATTGATTCTGAAGGGTTTTTTAACACAATATTCACTTGTACATATTCACAGTACAGTCTCATAATCATCTTACTTGGTCTTTGGTAATGGCTCTCTGCTTAACCAAGCAAGGCACTTCTAGTAAGTCACTTCTCCCAAAACCTATTTCCTGACCTGAAAAGTGGGATAATAAATTGAATTCTTCCTATTTGATAAATATGTTGTACTGATTATTTTAAATAGAAAAAGATTGAAAGTATTTCACAAAAAAATTGAAGAAGCAAAAGAAGTAAAGAACATAGGAGAACTTATAGAAGCATTTCCATAAAAAACCTTAAAGGACATTATGGTCTGGAGAGATGGTTCAGCAGTTCTGAGTAGTAGCTGTTCTTATAGTGGACTCAGGTTCTATGCCTAGCACCCACATGGCAGCTAACAACCATAACTCCAGTCCCAGCAGATTCAACTTTCTCTTTTGGCCTCTGTATACATGTGGTACATGAACATTCATGCAAGCAAAGCAACCATACATATATGCCTAAAAAATAAAAAATTTCAAGAACATTAATAACAATAAAGATACAATATTTAAGAAATTAATTAAGAGAGCATGAAGGTATAGTGATCTTCTTTAATTCAAGCCCCAGATTCAAAAGATGAGATTATTTGGAATGGAAAGAAATCTCCCTAAAACAAAGGAAAGTACAAACTAGAGTCTGGGTTACATGCAAGGATATGAAATGAAGTTCTAGCAATACCCATCAGTGTGAGAGTTTAAAAATGTGATGATTTGTCTGATTCAAAAGCAAAGTAAGAACTAAATTTTTAAGATTCAAAATGCATAAAATGCCTAACAAAGCAAAAATCCCCTTCCAAATACCTAAGAGACAGGTATTACAGGAAAACAAGTGTGTAGTAGAGTTCAAAGCAATAACCTGATGGAAAACGCTAGTGTAACTGAAAAGCCAAGATCTTGTGGCATTAGTATGTCAAGGAAACTGAGACTGAGAAGAATAAAACAGAAAAACTCTGTTTGCCTAGAATGTGGTCACCAGTAGGAATCTTCAAGAGCATGGTTCCAGTACAAAGACAGACCACTGTCAGATTTCGAGGACTTAATCATGATTCTATGATCCTAACAAAAGCAGCTAACACTAAACCAGAGGTGAAATCCACAGATAAGAGGAAAATACACTTTATAACTGAAGGACAAGCTTTATTCCAAGGAAAGCTTCTTAGGATTTTTAACCCTTCCACTGGAAAAGGGTGATTCTGGGTTTTCAGAATCTCTCAAGAGAACCATACATAAATAGTAAAATAAATAGAAGTTAACTCTTCTACAGCTGAGAAGGGGATGGAGACCATAGCAAGAGACACAAGTTAACAATAGTGAGCTAAACTTTTTATTATTACAGTTAATTCACACGAACTAAATAAGATGTTTGAGTAACTTATTTCTACTATTAAAGCAATATGAAGAGGGCATCTGCACCTTCGAAAACATTTGGTGAACCCTAGCTCTCTAAATGGCGATATTTGTATGGGAAACCTCTGAGAAGCATTAGATCCTGCCGCTTTTTAAAAAGAAGCCCAACAAACCGTGCTTCCTACCTGCTATTTGCTATCTGAGAGGGTAGTCACAAACCAGAGACTGTCCTGCTTCTTTAGTTGGGCTTTTAAGGCTACAGAACTGTATGAAATATGTGTCATTTGGATAAGTGCCCAAGTAATAGTGTATCTGTATATAGCAGCCTGAATTAGTCAAGACTAATGAGCAAGCCATGGAAACTTTTGTGTCAGTTAATGAATTCTATATTACTATAAAGAGTAGAAAAAAAACTTGTATTCCTTTCTAATACACCCAAATTCTAAGTTCTTAATTCTTGTATACATCCAGATAGGACAATGTTCTAGTTCTGTTTCTCTTGTGAGAGACATCAGGTCCAAAAGCAAATTCATGACCATCGTGGAGGAAAATAGTCAAAGCAAGAGAATGAAGAAAAACAATGCAAAAATGCTATCTATTGGTTTGTTTCCAGGCTTTCCTCCAAAGGCTCAAATTCAGTTACCTTTCTTATATTGTCCAGGGCCATCTGCCTAGGGATGGCACTGTGCATAGTGGACTGGACCCTCCTACATCAATTAGCAATCAAGAAATCGCATCACAAGCATGCTCACAGGTCAGTCTGATAAAAGTAAGTCTTCCCAGGTGTGTCAAGCTGACAACCAAGATTGAGTGTCAGGCAGACCTATATAATATTCAAGGGACATTTATCTGAGTATTCCTATTACTTTCTTCTTTGGGGGTCTTATTTAGTTGGCCTGACAGGTTGTCTTTTGTTGAAGGGGAGCTAATTTCAAATTAGCTATTTGTTCAAGTTTGGCCTCCACCTCCAAAGTGTTGGGATTACAGACTTGTGCGACCATATGTAGCTAGTTACTTTTAACTAAACTTAAATCCCTAAAAGAGGATTTTTAAAAAATGATAATTCTAAAAAAAGAACAGTATTTCTTTAGTGTTCTTAAGGTTTCTAGGAACTAGCTTGATTGAGGCAGATCTACAAAAGAAAAAAGAAAAAGCAAGGTTCTGTTTGTTCATAAATCACTGAGACTTTCACTCTCACTTCACAAGTGTGAGTCATATAGACATGTCTTTATTATTTTGACATTGTAAAATGTACCATGTTAATAAATATACACAGTTAAACCAAAAGTGTCTTTAGATCAAGGTGTAGCGTCTTAGTCTTCAAACCAATGGTCAAAAACACCAATGCTCTTTTTTTATTCCCAAACAATAGAATTACACAAAACAAGATAACCAATGAAAGTATACTGTGGATGAATACAAAAATCCAAATTTCCTTGATTTTGAAAATGTCCAAATAAATAAATAAATAAATAAATAAAATTATACCAAAAGGAAGTAATGGACCCTGCTTTCTTTTAATCCAATCGTATCCACAGAAGAGCCATTTAGTTAAGAAGCTGCTTAATTTCTTCATTTAGTAAAGAGAAATCTCACCTACCCACATCACTTCCAAACCTGTTATGATAAAATAAAACATTATATGTAAAAAATAAAATTAATTACTCATAAAATTTTGAAACTATATAGAGTGTAAGCTTCATAAGTACAAGAAAAGTCCAATCTTTGTTTTATAGAACAAATAGATGTTTTGTTGTTGTATCTTGAATGAAAAGGGCATGTAGCCCACATCTGTCCTTGAACTCATAATCCTCCTGCCTCCACTTCTTAAGTGTGAGGATTACAGGCATATGCCATCATATAAGACATGGATGAATATTTTACTTAAACTATATTCTATCTTTAAAAATAACATATTTAAATATTATAATACCAGTTTTATTATTTCAATAATGGTTAGTACTTTAATGGATATACTTGTAAATATCAATAAAGCCAAATATTTGCCATCTACTTGGTTAGCACTCATATTTTTCTCTAGTCTACACAAGAAAAATAAAAGCAGTTAAATACAAGTCTGATAAAACATACTTATCAATTTAAATATCTAGTAGGAAATAGGGGTTAAATAAGTTGAAGATTACTATTATTTATGTATTTATTTTTTCAGAATTCACTTTCTCTAAGATTATATTACATATTTTCTTATATCTTAACTCACTCTCTGCATTATACAAATCTAATTTTTATTGTTGCCAAGTGAAACTTCCCAACTGCATGTATTTTTCCTTTGAATACGTAAATGTTCTAACTTAATTTTCACAGAATGATTGAGAGTGAAGGTTTTCTTTTCAGTTTCAAGAGGTAGTTCTGATTACTGTACACAAAGTAATTTCATGGAAAACCTGTTAGACAAACTCTTTACTATCACACACAATACTAGTCACTGACATTTGAAAATCATGTGAAGTGTGACTATTTCTTTATATTATAGAAACAAATATATAACCCATGTTACTCTCTTAATAGCTATTACCTAAATGTCAAGAACTTGGCTTACATTTTATCAACTTACAGGGGAGTTCACTTACCATTTGGGGATGTGATAGTTAAGAAGAGCACCTCATAACCCAGACCCAGAAAGATAAACACGGTATGTACTCACTCGTAAGTGGATATTAGACGTAAAGCAAAGGCTAAGCAGGCTATAGTCCGTGACCCCAGAGAAGCTAGGTAAGAAGGAGAACCCTAAGAGAGACATACATGGACGCCCTGGGAAGGGGAAAAAGACAAGATCTCCTAAGAAAATGAGGAGCATGAGGGTAAGGGAAGAAGAGTAGGTGGAAGGGGAAAAGGATGGGAGAGAAGGAGGGGGGAAGTATATGAGGGAACAGGAGGGTCAAGATGGGGGAGGGACAGACAGGGAGAGCAAGAAAAGAGATATCTAGAAAAGGGGAGTCATTATGGGGCAAGCATGAAACCTGGCACTAGGGAAATTCCCAGGAATCCACAAGAATGACCCCAGTTAAGATCCTAAGGAATATGTTTTAGTGTTTTCTTGTGCAGTAGTGTTTAATACAAGGGAATCCCATTAGTTAAGGTTTGCAATGATTTTCTGAGTTATCAGAGTTGGCCAGATATTCACCTTGTTAAGAATTTATATTTAAAAGACATGAAGAACTCAAAAATTAAACAAGTGAGCAAATAAACAAGTCAATAAGGTAGGATTTGAAATAAATGGATTTTAAAAATCCATAAAAAAAAAAAAAAAGATCCTAAGGAATAATGGAGAGGGTGCCCAAACTGGCCTTGCCCTGTAATCAGATTGATGACTACCTTATTTGTCATCATAGAACCTTTATTTAGCAACAGATGCAGATACAGAGATCCAAAGCGAAGCACTGAGCTGAGCTCCCAAAGTTCAGTCAAAAGAAACGAGGAGAGGCAATATGAGCAAAGGGTCATCAAGACCATGAAACAGCCACTGAAACAGCTGACCTGAGATAATGGGAACTCAGACTCCAGAATGACAGCAGGGGAAACAGCATAGGACCAAACTAGGCCCTCTGAATGTGGACAACAGTCATATGGCTGGAGCAGACTGTGGGACCACTGGCAATGGGACCATGATTTATCCCTACTGCTTGAAGTGTCTTTTTGGAGCTGATTCTCTTTGGAAGGATACCTTGCTCAGACTAGCTATAGTGAGGAGGGCCTTGGACCTTCCCCAAAGCAATGTGCCTTACCCTCTTTGTGGAGGGGGGGGTGGAGAGAACAGGAGGAGAGGAGGGAGTGGGAACTGGGGTGGACTGAAAAGTAAAATTTCAATTAAATCTTAAAAAAAAAAAAAAAAAGGACAGCACCTCAGAGATTCCTGAGGCATATCTCTGGGTATATCTGTGAGAGCATTCCCAGAAATGATTAAATGAAGTGGAGACCCACCCTGAATGTGAAGGTACTATCCTATGTCAAGGGGTTTTATAAAACAAAAGAAAAAAGAAAAAAGAAGGCCAGGCTGAGCACTCAAATATCCCTCCTCGCCTTTCTGATTAGCCACAAACTGAACAGCTCTAGTCACACCTAAGCTCTCACTGCTGCAACATCCTACTTACCCAAGCATATGGAAACAAAAAATCATGAGCCAAGCCTCCTGAAACCCTGAGCCAAAATAAGTAATTCTTTGTTTTAATTACTTCTCAAGTATTCTGATCATAGCAATTTAGAAGCAACTTAAACAGGATAAAACAGTTGAAAATGAAAGAACATAGTAGTCAACAAATGCATCATAGCCACATACTCTAATGCAAACCTATACGGTTAAAAGATAGCGACATAAACTAATATTAGTAATAACTAAATTAGTGGCATACTGATATGCTAAATTACTTACCATAACCTAAATGTACACAAAGTCCATTAAAACTTTTACAATACTTAAAAGTTAAGCGGCAGTCAAAGTACACATATTACTTCCTATACACATATTACTTTTTAATTTTTTAATACACATATTACTTCCTATACACATAGCTAAATTGACATTTTCACGGTTGCCTCTCCAAACTGTCATCTTTTAAGATAACAAAGTAACAGGTCCAGTATGTCCTCTAGCCTCTTCCATTTAGAAAACTTTAGCAGAGAGATTTGGTCTCAATATTTACCCAACCACACTCTAGTGGCTAGAAAATCAAAGTGTACTTGCAAATTTATGTTTCATAAACAGAAACACTTCGAAAAGGCAAGAAAAAAAGGAACAAAAAGGAAGGAAGGAAGGAAGGAAGGAAGGAAGGAAGGAAGGAAGGAAGGAAGGAAGGAAAAAAGAAGCAAAACAAACAGATCTAGCAATAATGGTGTACTAAGAAATGACTCCTGTGGGACCAGAAACAAAAACCAAAGTTCCCCGTTCCATAGCTCCCAGACTAACACAAAAGAGCCCAGGTCAGAGGACTGAGCTGGATACAACTTCCTTAGCATACTGACTGAAAAGCATGATTCTAAGACTTGATCTACTCTTCTGGTCCCTCAGCATTTCCATAAGCTGTCACTTCTTAATAAATCCCCTATTGCTTAAATCAGCACTCATGTTTCTACTGTCTACCTCTGAGAATTTTTTGCTGTATATGAGCAAGTTCACAAAAATAGGAAATTAATATTCAAATACCATACAAAGACTGAAAAGCATACAGATATAGCATACCTAATATGAACAAACCTAATACCATTGAGCTTGTACACTTATAAATGGTTAAAATAACATCTTGTATATATTTTATAATAAAAATATAATTTTTATAAGCACACCAGAAAGTCTGTAAACATAAGACTTCAGAATCACAAACTTAAATTAACCTTGCTCCTTTCCCAATACTTCAAATCAAGTCAGTCAGTCACTTTCTTGGTTTATTAATATAAATATTAAAAGATAAGTCAGGAATAACACAGACTGTCCTGGTTGGTTTTGTGTCAACCTGACACCAGCCAAAGTTATCTGAGAAGAGGGAGCCTCAATAAAGAATATGGCTAAATTCACTTGGCCTATGGGAAGTTTGTGGGGGCATTCTCATTTTTTTTAATCTTTTTATTTATTTATTAATTAAAAATTTCCACCTCCTCCCATCCTCCCATTTCCCTCCCATTCCCCCCACTCCCGCTCCCCCTCGCTCTCCAGTCCTAAGAGAAGTCAGGGTTCCAAGCCCTGTGAAAAGTCCAAGGCCCTCCCCCCTCCATCCAGGTCTAGGAAGGTATGCATCCAAACAGATTAGGCTCTCAAAAAGCCAGTACATGCAGTAGAATCCAAATCTGGTGTCATTATCATTGGCTTCTCAGTCCGCCCTCATTGTCAGAATTTTCTTAATTAAGTTTTGATGTGTAAGGCCCAGCTCACTGTAGCTAATGCCAACTCTAGGCAGATGATCCTAGATGGTATAAGAAAGTTGAGCAAGTCTTGGGGAGCAATTCTGTAAGTAGAATTCCGCCATGGACTCTGCTTCAGTTCCTGTCTCTAAGTTCCTTAGAGACAGACCATAAATTGCAAGCTAAACTAAACCCTTTTCTTCTCTACATCGCTTTGGGTCATGGTGTTTTATCACAATAAAGGAAAGCAAACTAAGACAAAGATACGAAACTCTATAATGTGAAGGGGAAGAGATAAGGTAAGAGTGGTTGCAAAAGTCACAATATGCTACTATGGAGCAGTGTTTTGTATATGTTCCTATTTAACCCTTACAACAGGCCTTCAAAGTCGGTACTACCCAAGTTTCAGTGAGAAGAAAACAGAGGAAGGAAAGCTAAACAATTTGTACAAGATACTTTAACTTGTGATTGCTAAAATAATAACAGGTAGAAATCTGTTTAACTCCCAAGTCCTGGTTTCTTCCATAGTACATTTCTCTTTCTGAGTGCCATAACTACAATGCTAAGCAAGCAAGGTCTAACTAAATTATCCACTGGGATGCAATTAACACATCCAGGAAAGCAATTCCTGAAAGGTGTCACCTAAACCATTAACACTGTATGCCCTGTAAAGTATGATGCAAAAACACAAAATAACTACATGATGATAATTATAACAACATTCAACTACTATCTACCAAGTGCCCTTTACATTTAAGGTTTTCATAGATATTATTTTAACGCAACACTCCAATAAGAAGTCAAAACAGGTATTGTTTTCATTTTAACAATGGAAGAAAATGAGATACACATAATTACATCAAAGATTCATGCTCACATACAGTTCAGAGATAGAAATTGAACCCAAGCCGGGCGGTGGTGGCGCACGCCTTTAATCCCAGCACTTGGGAGGCAGAGGCAGGCGGATCTCTGCGAGTTCGAGGCCAGCCTGGTCTACAAGAGCTAGTTCCAGGACAGGCTCTAAAACTACAGTGAAACCCTGTCTCGAAAAACCAAAAAAAAAAAAAAAAAAAAAAAAAAAAAAAAAAGAAATTGAACCCAAGTTTCAAAGTGTCCAGGAAACACATTTTACAATTCTTTCTATACACATGCTTACACTTCGTGCAGGTAAGCCGAACATATATTAGGGACTTTACTTTGTTTATTCACAGAACACCACAAAGGTGTTCATTAGGCTAATGCAGAGGTCATTATATCTTCCCAGAAGAGAAAAAGGATCAGACAACCTCCTTCTTTCTCAACAAAACTCTAGTCTATCCCACTTCTTCCTTTAATGTTCCCACAGGAACACAAGTACTTCAAAACAACCAAAACAAACACTATGGTTTGTTCCAACAACCACAGTAAAACTAAAAATTCTGTGTGTGTGTGTGTATGTGTGTATGTGTGTTTGTGTGTGTGACATTTTGTACTTAAAGAAACCGTTTCAAAAAGCCAAAAATAAAAAATAAAAGAAATAGAGGTTAAAGTAAAGCCACATAAAGATGAAAAATACACAGAGAATCTAGATACTGTATGTTATTATGTTCTCTTTGGATTGTTTGGAAGGAGCAACAGATGCTAAAAGATATTTGTTTATAAATGCTACTGAATTAATCCAAGATAGGTATTTTGAAAATACCTTGACTTCAAAAGGTATCAAAAGGTATGTTACTGTGGAGAAGAGGTTTTGTTTTCGTTTCCACAGGAAATGAGAGGCTATGGATTTATTCTGAGTTAAGAAAAATCAGGTTTGATCAAGGAAGACCACCTGAGAAATCTCTCATAGAAATAGATGGCCCAGATGTCTGAGTTCTACATCCAGAACAGATTCAAGACTGCTCCCTGAGATGATTAAGCCTCACAGGATACTCCAGTCACAATTTGATCATGATTTTAAATTTTCTTTATGTCCCCATAAGATTATCAGTGCCCCCAACCAGAAGGAAATAGCCTGGAAAACTACACCCACAATCCCAAAAAAATGGACTATGGATATTTTCTTTTGTTTAGAACGTTGGTTACAAGTTGTTATGGATAATAGTCAGGAGAAAAGCTAAACAAATGATATTAGATTCAGAGTTCTTGTTCCTTTAAAAAAGGGAGGTGGGAAGTGCTATGGGAAAATGGCTTGTACCCTGTCAATAGTATTTTAATAAAATGCTGATTGGCCTGTAGCCAGGCAGGAAGTATAGGCAGGACAACCAGGCAGGAAGTAGAGGTGGGTCAATGAGAACAGGAGCATTCTGGGAAGAAAGAAGTACTAGTCTGCAGTAATGACCCAGCCATAGAGAAAGCAAGATGTGACTACCTCTCCAAAAAAGATATCAAGCCGCATGGCTAACATAGATAAGACTAATGGGCAAATATAAGTTAAAAGAATTAATAAGAAGTTTGAGCTACTAGACCGATCAGCGTTTTATTAAAATACAATTGACAGGGTACAAACCATTGTCACACAGCAACATCAGGCATGGAGATGCAGAGTTTGAAGTTTGCCCAGATGGTTTTGGTCTTGCTTTGGTCCAGTATTTCTTCGCTATGCTCCCTTCCCTGTGTTTTAAAATGGTAATGTATATCCTGTGACATTATATGTTAGAAGTATGTGATCTGCTTTTTTATTTTAATTTTGAATTTTAGAGTTGATTACAATTAAGAGATTGCATGAATCTCAAAAAAGACCTGGAACTTTGGACTCTAAAACATTGTTGAAACTGTGATAGACTATGGGGAATTTTGAAGTTTGACAAAATGCATTTTGTCTTATGATATTATTACAAAGTTATGGGGGCTAGGACGTGAAATGTGGTAGTTTGAATGTAACTGGCCATCATAATGTCATAAGGAGTGTCACTATTAGTAGCTGTGGCTTTACTGGAGTGGGTATGGCCTTGTTGAAGGACGTGCCACTGTGAGGGCCAGCTGTGTGGTTTTCTATGTTCAGGATATCTCCTAGTGTCTCAGTCCAATTCCTGTTGCCTGCAAGATATCGGGCTCTCAGCTCCTTCTCCAGCACTATGTCTGCCTGTATGCTGCCATACTCCCAACCATGATGATAACGGACTGAACCTCTGAAACTGTAAGTGAGTCAACCCAATTAAATGTTTTCCTTTATAAAAAAAAGTTGTTGTGGTCATGGTGTCTCTTCACAGCAACAGAAACTAACCTAACCTAACTTAACACACAACCTAAGACAGCACATACCCAATAATAGAGTAACTATTCTCTTTTATTTACTAACCAAGAGGGTTATTTAGTATCTTTATAACAGAACCCTGCCCAAACATGAAAATTGTAGCTTGCAGGCTTAAAATGTGTTTCCGAACTATGTGTACATAAAAAAAAATTCAGTCTCATAAAGCAAAAATACAACCATTTGCCATTATATCCTAACAAAGACAACAGTTTATACACTGAAGCCTTCCATGGGTAGGGAACGAATAGTCAAGTCTGGTTTGCTTTAATTCAATTAGCATCAGAACATTTAAGATATACAAAACACTAGTGTAAAGGCTGAGTGGGTAAAGATACTAGCTGTCAACCATGAGTTCAGTCTCTAAATTGACACAGTAGAGGGAAAGCACCAACTCCCACAAGTTGTCCTCTGACCTCCACTCATTACACACAAGCACATAAATAAAATGAAAAAATATAAAATGTATTAAATTATAAAAAAGGAACCATGAAAAAGAAACCAATAAATTTGACACTAAAATTTAAAACCTCTGCCAAAAATACTTCATAAACAAGATGTAAAAAACAGTAAACAAAGTAGAAAATTATTTAAACTATGTATAATAATGAGAACAGATACTATATAATCCATATATAAAATATAGGAAAAGGATATGAACTAGTAAATCAAAGTAGAAAACCTTGTAATTCAGAGAAGAAAACCTTATATGATCAACCAATAAATACATTAAAAGATGTTTAACATCAACAATGAGAAAACAATGCAGATTAAGCAACTTTCTAAGATAAACATAAATTGTACTGCCTGTGTAATGGTGAAACAGGAATTCTATTATGAAAATTTCTAGGAGAGAATAATTTTTGCTGAACAATTTAGCTATTAATACATGCTAAAATCAGCTATTCTTTTCAGTATAACCCAGGAATTTATCTAATTACAGATCACGAGAACTATAAAAGTCTATAAGGTATACAAAGTATTTATAGAAGATTATTCAGAACAGCATTATTATAATGGAAAAACTAAAAACCTACTTTTAGTTGCAGATTGATCATAGTGTTCAGTACTTAAGTGTAATAAACTCTAGCTGGAGTGGTGGTATGAGCCTACAATCCTGGCTGGCATTTAGGAGGTAGAGGCAGGAGAATAAAAGCTGAAATCACACTCAGCTCACATAGGGAGTTCAAGGCCAGCCAGGGCTAGCTGAGGCTCTGTATCAAAGGTTAAATAAATAAACTCTAAAAATGCACCCAATTCTAAACAGTAGTGTGATGAGCTGAATTATGTTCACACTCCAAATCTTATGTGGAAGTCCTAACCACATATACAACAAAATGTTACTGGGCTTTTCTTTCACAGAAGTATGCTAAAATTCAATATGACTGATATACTTATAAGAAGAGAGTTATGGACACACATATAGGAGGATACTGTCATAATTAACTTAACTGAGGAATTAGTGACCACCTACAAACCCAGAAAGAGACCTCAGAAGAAAACAAGCCCGGTGACACTTTGATCATGAACTTCAAACCACTCAAATTGAAGGAAGAGTATTATTTAAGCCATACAAATAAGGTTATTTTATTAAAACAGCCTTAGAAAACAAGTGCTGTCAAGTAAAAGTGGTTTCAAAGCATGTGGTACCTAGGAAAAAACATTATGCTTCCTATATGTCAAAGCTTTATTTTTAAATCTATGTGTCTTTTACATCATGTATCTTGATCCCATTCATTTCCATATCCCTCTGCCCCAGCACCCCCCAATAAAACAAAATTTAAGAGAAAGAAAAGAAAAAAATTTAAGAAAAAAAATATAATCTCATCATGGATGTTGATGGAATTTATGTCCCACCCATTCCCATAGCCATTCAATTCCAAAAAACACACACAGAGGTTTATATTAATTATAAACTGTTTAGCCTATTAGCTCAGGCTTATTATTAACTAGCTCTCACAACTTAAATTAACCCATAATTCTTGTCTCTGTTTAGCCATGTGGCTTGGTACCTTTTCTCAGTGAGGTATTCTCATCTTGCTTACTCTATATCTAGCTGGTGACTGACTCTCTGTCTTTCCTCGTCCCAGAATTCTTCTAGTCTGATTGCCCCACCTATACATCTTGCCTGGCTACTGGCCAATCAGCATTTTATTAAATCAATACAAGTGACAAATCTTTAAAGTGTACAAGATCATTATCCCACAGCATATGAACACTGCAGTGTGACACAGTATGCCACACCACAGACCCCTTTGTCCATATAGCTTTACTTGAAAGTATTCATTGCAGCTCACAACTGTCTGTAACTCCTGTTCCACAGGATCCAACACCCTCATACAAACATACATACAGGCAAAACACCCATGTACACAAAATACAAATAAATTATTTTTTAAAAGATGGGTCTTTCTACATCAAATAGTAAAATCAAGACAATACCTCCACAACCATGCCCATCTTCCAGAAGACTGTAGATTTTATCAAGCTGATACCTGATTTAAGCACAACACCTCCATTTTGGCTTATATAACAAAAGACTCTTGCAGGAAATTGTCATCAACTACAAGTACTCCCAAAAGTATAATCTTTTACAATGTACTTTAGTATATTGAGTAAAATATTAGAAAAAACACCACAGATATAAGTTGAGAAGAAGAAACATACTTCATCTGTAATACAAGCACTTGGTCTCTATATATTATCCTACCAGTATAGGCCAGATGACTTTTTATTGCTATTTTTATTTTAAATAAATTTAATTTTTCCGTGTGATACAAATACACAATGGAATATTATTCAGCTCTCTCAAAAGAAACAATATCATAAAATTTGAGGCTAAATGGATGAAACTGAAAAAAATTATACTGAGTGGTGAACCCAGACTCAGAAAAACACACATTTTCTTTTAAACTATAAAATAAAATAATCCATTCTTTGCTTTTGTCAGAAATTTTGTCATAGCATTGTATAAAGTAACCAGTATCAAAAGTATCAAGAAGTAGCGCTATCTCTGTAATAAGCCATACACACACACACACACACACACACACACACACACACACACAAAAGCAGGTAGGTGACCCCCCAACCATAAAATTATTTTCATTGCTACTTCAAAACTGCAACTTTGTAACTGTTATGAATCATAATGTAAATATGTGTTTTCTGATGTTAGGAGACCCCTATGAAAGGATCATTTGATTCCCATAGAGTCACAACCCACAGGTAAGAACCACTTGTATAGAGTAAGGGACTGGGGAAGGAAGGTTCTTCCTAAGAAGGGAAAGTAGAAGATACTTATGGAAGGAAAGGAGGTACTAGAAGGGGAGGATGAAATGAGGGAAGGGAATATGAGGAGAGACAGCTAAAACTAAGGGCCATTTGAGAAATCATATAAAAACCTAATACAGTAGAAGCTTATTAAAATATACTTATATTTTAAAGAAACTTAATGGAATCACCAAATAACAGCAGAGATTAAGTCCCTATTAGACAGACACCTCTAGTCACCAAATGAAACCTCCAGTGCCATGAATGGGTTACAGCTAATCGAGTTGTTGGCCAAAGCTGCCCCCTGGAAATCCCCAAACTACCCAGGATATTGCCAAGGCTATTAGTTGCTCTCCACAAACTGATAGTAAGGACATATTACTAAAAACAACACCTACATCATTTGTTCAACACAGAGAGTTCGAGCTGGTGCCTAATTGAAAGCCTTCACTACTACTGACTACTGTTCATGGTACAGGATGGTACTCTACATGTTACCAGAGGAGAAAGGTAAACACCAACCCAACCACAAACCTTTAGAACTACAATGTTGACCTGAATATAAGATACAATGGTCCAATAGTGGCACAAAGATTGTAGGAGTAACCAACATTATCTGATTATAATTAAAGCCCATTCCATGAGCTGGAACCCATGCCCAACACTACCTGGATGACCAAGAATCTTAGACTATATAGGTCATGGGCCAAAGGGGAAATCAAATGCTAATGTTCAACTACATGAATGTAGGTATAAAATGACTCATTAACATTCTGCTATACTCATAGATCAGTGTCTTGCTTGGACACCATCAAAGAAACTTTCTCCTGCAGCAGATGGAAACTATTGCAGAGACCCATACCTTGACAATGCAGAGAGTGAGAGACCCTGAAACACTCGGCTCTAAATGTGATGTATGTTTGTATTCTTATAGAAGAGAGGAAGAAAGGTTAGGTGAGGAAATGGGAGGGATCTGGGAGGAATTTGGGGAAGGAACACTGTAATCAGAATATATTGTTTTTAAAAAGCTACTTTTAATCAATCAATCAATAAATAAATTTCTTCTTAGGGTTTCTATTGCTGTGAAGAGACATCATGTCCACAGCAACTCTTAAAAGGAAAACATTTAATTGAGGTGGCTTACAATTTCAGTGGTTAGGTCCATTACTGTCATAACAGAAGCAAGGCAGCATACAGGCAGACAATGGAGCTAGAGAAGGTGCCTAGAGTTTTTACATCTTGACTCACAGGCAACAGGAAGTGGTCTGTCTCACTGGGCATGGCTTGAGTATATATGAGACTTCAAATCCAGTGACACATGTCCTCCATCAAGCACACACCTACTCCAACAAAGCCAAACCTCCTAATAGTGCCACTCCCTTTGGAGGCCATTTTCTTTCAAACTCCTCCACCCAGTGTGTTCGCTTGCCTGATTTCTGCTGTTGTCCATCCTTCTGTGAAGTAAATTCCCTTGACAAGAAACTCTCACTTTGTTCTTGTATCTCTCTGTGCAATACAGGAATTCATTTTCAACACTTTTACATTAAAATTAATCTCTCTGAGGGTAATTCTATATTTTTATCTAATATTCTACTCACAGAAGCATAACAGAAAAGTAACTGTTACATTTAGATTTCTGAGATTAATTTTGAAGACTATTTACATAATTTGTCCCAAATAATTTAGGCAGTCACCTATCCTAGCTATATCTTCATAACAAAAAAATGGATAAAATGTTCAATAAACTGGAACACATCTAAAGGGAAACATGTTCTACTTAAATTATACAAAGGTAACACACACATATACACACACACAAAAGACTTTTTACACTCTGCTTTATAAGGAACATGTTTTTACTAAAAGTTAGACCCTATCAATTTCAAGTGATAAACCAGGTCACTTTATTTTATTTTAAAAAGATAAATCTCACAAATTATCAAGGTTACATTTCAAAGCAACTTAAATATGATAAAGGATTATATGTATCTTCAAAATGAAACCCAAAACTGTAGGCCAATGAAAGTTTTTGATAATGTATTTTATAAAAATTAATCAGATTTTATTATGCTTGCCAGGCTTTACTAGAGACTAAACAAACAAATCATATATAAAAGGAATGAACACAGTTAAGTATGATATTGAAACACAAGATGACATCCTGAATGAATAAAAATGTACATTCTAACTTTCTGTTATGTATCCATTCCAGAATATAAAAAAAAAGAAAACCAGGGAGATATATAGCATATAGTTGTAAGCAGATACAAAGCAAAAGAGTATCTGCAATGATTACAGCAAACAAAAAAGCAATTGCTTTCACTTTATCTAGTCTACACTGCAAACAGCACCTACTTGCTAGGTTAAAAAACTTCTTTGAGAAATGTGTATTATTATGTGTGCACATATATGCTTACCCTCTCACAAAGGTGGACTAAAGAACATCACATGCATTTCACAATTCACTATGTAACATGTTCATACTAACCATCCACCTTTGCTTAATAATGCTCTACAAATAACAGCAGGCTGGAACTTAACTCTACACACTCTAAGCTTCCTCGTGTCTACACAGTATATATTTCAAACTGGACTCAAGAAGGATGATAATGTCTGAAATCTAATTTTCTACCTAAATGCAATAGCAAAGATTGTTTACACTCAAACTGATTAAACATTTGTCTTCTTTGCTATTTTATTCCCTAAAAGATTTTGACTTGACCATTAAGAATTATTTAATTGGGCTGTGTGATGGTGTCACACGCCTTTAATCCCAGCACTTGGGAGGCAGAGGCTGGTGAATCTCTGTGAGGTCGAGGCCAGCCTGGTCTAAAGAGATAGTCCCAGGACAGCTAGGTTTGTTACAAAGAAAAAGCCTATCTTGGTGTGGGGGGGGCGGGGGTATTTAAATAGGGCAGAGGGCTGTTTCAGCAAGTAAAGGTGTCTGCCACCAAGCCTAACAACCGGAATTCAATACCCAGAGCCAACTTGGTGGAAAGAGAAAAATGATTCCCTGAAGTTGTTCTCGGACATCCACTTGCCTGTCATGGACACACATGGTCACAAAATAAATAAAAATATAATTTAAACAACAACAAAAATAAATAAATAACAACTGTGTTGGGACTGTAGCTAAGAGTACTTGTATAGTTTATGCAAGGCACTGGATTCTGGATTCAAATCCTAACATTACATAAATAAATAGGCAATAGACAGACAGACATACAATGAGTACAAGTATCACCAGTTTCATCTATTATAATGGACTCTATAATCATCTTGTTGTGCATAATAAACTTCTTTGAGAGTCTGCTTGACTAAGCTTCCTCCATAGAAACACCAGCCAATGAGTAAACACAGATTTTACATGCTAATGGACAGCTTTTATTTTAGAAACTTTTTGAATGTCTGATGAACACTGGCTTATTTGACTTGCTTTCTCGGTTACTAGAAATATTTTGAGAATATAAGATTATACACTAGTTTCTATTACTTATTGTAAAGAAACACATCTTTCCAGTACTTTAGCATCTCAATCCACTTACAAATACAATGACTATATGCATTATAGTATACTGTGTTATTTTCTTACTTCCACTGGAAAGAAAGGTCCTCAAAAGAACAACTGTATCAGAAGCCTTTCTATAATTCTAGCAAGTACTGAAAGACTGACTGCAAAGAAGATATTCATTAAGTACTCATCAATCAAACAAAGCAACGGACTGATAGCCACGGAAGCTAAGCAATGAACACCTGCTGACTAGAGGAGGAAGCCTGTGTCATTCTACTAATGCAGCTTCTTGATTTTTTTTTTCTGTTTGTGGGGAAAGAACTTTTTGGAAAAGACACTTGTAGCTATTTATCAGTAATTATCAACAGATAGGAATCTGAAAACACAAATGAACTTCTAAGTTTCATCACAAACTACAAGTATTGGTGAAGAGAAAGTAAACATTTAACTTCACTGATAAAGAAATCTTAATATATTAAGGATACCTAGAACTGAAGTCATTTTCAAGGAAGAAATTGAGACCTCTGACACTGGAATAATTCTGCTCAAGCAGTTGGGCAATTGTAGAGGATTACTATTTAAAGAACCAAAGCATCAAATAGGAAAAATAAAAGTGAACTCTACAGGATCTTTAAATCTTGAAGGTAGGCAAGATTCTTACTATCTTACAATAGATAAATCAATATCCAAAAATGCATACAAGTCTGTGTGGTAGACTGGTCTATATTCTGTCAATTATATTTTAAATAAACGCTGACTGGCCAGTAGCCAGGCAGGAAGTATAGGCAGGACAACCAGAGAGGAAGTAGAGGCTGGTCAATGAGAACAGGAGAATTCTGGGAAGTAAGAAGCCCATTCCTCTGCAATTGTGACCTGACCACAGAATAAGCAACATGTGACTGCCTCGCTGAAAAAGGTACCAAGCCACGTGGCTAGCATAGACAAGAATGGGCTAATATAAGAGTTAATAAGAAGCCTGAGTTAATGGGCCAAACAGTTTATAACTAATGTAGACCTCTGTGTGATTTCTTTGGGACTTAACAATTGTGGGAACCAGGCAGAACAGAAAACTCAGTCAACAAAGTTCTGTTTTTCCCACCTCTGGCCTGGGAATGGAGCTTGGCAACGCTAAGCAAGTTTCGGCAACTGTTTGTTTTTCTTATAAATCACTTAAAACGAATAACCACAAAAACTTCCTTGAATGTTTCAACCTTTGAGCTGTCACTCACTGTTCTTGTCTTCTTCCTGCCATGCAATCTTGGTGTATGAAGCCCCTACTAGAACTCTCCAGACAGCATCTAAAGCCTCCCTTTTTCAAAGAAGCTCTTCTTACCCGATCATAATCAGATTCCTGCTCACAACCATGCTTCTTTCCTACAAAGCAAAGTCCCCATAGTTTTACTTACCATGGAACTTTACAGTGGCTCTCACAGCATTTGGTGTGGCAACAGTGCTCAATAAATATATGTTGAATGGATGGATGAAACAGCATTCCCAATAAGCCTAGCATTTTCATAAATTATGACTTCAAGTGAATACAAGTCAACTTCCCAAAATTATAGCCAAGCTATTTCTTTATCACAAGTGATTAAACCATGTCCCTAGAGGCAAAGGACAATAAGAAAATACTTAGCCAACTCCCATGGCAGTATTTTTGTACTTGTTTTATTATGAAAATATAGCACATTTTCAATAACTTTTAGCTTCACAATGCACAGAAGAAATTTATTTTCCAGAATCCTTTTAAGATTCTGACAAGCCAAATGATCCTCAAGTCAAAATATGGGTTATTAAACTGAAAGAATGCATTATTTGAATGTGAAGTTTAATTAGCATGCTTAGGTAATAAAGAAAAAAGCTTCCAGACAGATGGACAGGCACCAAGTCATATAAAATATTTCCAAATATGTCTTTAAAGAAAGATATGAAAATACCCAAGACAGGGATAATTTGTGTTGCTAAGAAACACGAAAATTGATAAGTTGTCTTTCATTCAAAGGCCAAATAAAATCATCTCATTTATTAATGTAATTCTTCTTCATGATTATTCAATGTATAAAACCTCTATAAAGTATATAGAACCAAAATGGTAGGATTTTTAACATTCAGAAATCAATGAGGAGCTATATGTTTTCAGAAACATTTCGAGTGGTGTTTTCTTGCTGTCTACCAAATGTTAAGTTTGGTAAGCATGATAGTGCACACCTGTAACTGTAACACAGATGCTGAGAGCAGATTTTGAGTTTAAAGTTAAATGCAGCTACACAGTGGCTTACTGTCTCAAAAGAAAAAAATGAGGAAGAAATGTTTGGGGGGAACAAAAACATCCCTTTGATTATCAAAAAGTACAAAAATGTCTAAAAATAAATATATTAAATAATATATAATAATATATAACATAATAAATATATTTCTATCCATAATACATATGATATTTTAAAATCCAAATCATAAATCCTAGAGAAGTTGAAGTGTTATGGTAGAGTTCTATATTACTTTTTAATCTCTTCTTTTTAACCACTCATTAAGACTGGAAAGATGGGAAGAACACATACTGTTCTTCCAGAGTACCCAATTCAGATCCTAGAACCCACATCTGATAACTCACAGATGCCTCTAACTCCAACTCCAAAGGAATTCAATTCTGATCACCACAGACATTTGCACTCACATGCAGATCATATACACAGACACACATAAATAATGAATGGAGACATACACAGAGAGAGAGAGAGGGAGGGAGAGAGAGAGAGAGAGAGAGAGAGAGAGAGAGAGAGAGAGAGAGAGAAATAATCAACCTTATAAAAATCATTCATCTTAGCTTACCTAGATTCTGTTGTCTGGTAAGACTGAATTCGAGCTACAAGATCAGTACTGCACCGCACCACCATGTGAAATCAATTTCTCAGGCTCAATTATAATTTTTATATCATTCTTCTTTATTTTGGACTTATTAGGAACTGTCACCCACTGTTGTCAAACTTTTACCTACAGTTCCTTCATTAGTGTCAACCATGGACTCTGTCTCTCTTCCACATCAGAGACAGATAACAAACTTTGGGAAAGATGAATGGAGGCTTCAAAATGAATAATGAATTCCAAAGAATGATTGACTTTTAATAAAATCAATAAAAGTTATCATGAGGTCTGCATATGGAAAAGACTAAGCACTATACATGTCAAATATTTTAAAGATAAAGCAATTATTACTGTGTGTTAGCCTTCTAGATAGACTTCTTCTGATATTAACAATATTTACGATGATTTTAACAATGTTCTCAAACTATACATTTGAAAACAGATAAAAAGTCCCCCAACTCTTTATTACTAAAGTGTTTAAATATTTACCACAGCAAGGAGGAGAGTCCAATGAACCACTCTCATGCAGGTTCAACGGTGACCATCATTCCATCATTGTTAACAGTTACAAAACTGGTAACATACCTAGCATGTTAACCAAAACGGAAATTATGGGTTTTAGGCAAAAACTTTATTTTTAACCTCTTACTATTTAAACATTCAAAGTGATCAAACAATCTCCACCCCAGAGTAAAAGTACAAGTAATCCTGGTCCCTCACGAGTTAAGTGAAAACCATAGGGTACCTTTGTATAAAATTCATTTCAGTAGTTTTAAGTTATTAATCTTAAATTGCATAACTTGGGAAGAAGGAATATGGACTATATGTTATACATTACTGTGCCAAAAGTTAAACATAAGGTATAAAAACAGTATTAGAATACAATACTGTTGCAACAGAAAAACACTTTAATTCTTAAACAGTATTTCAAAATAAAGTACTTCAAACGGACTAACCTCACCTACCATACAAAAACTGTGCATGCTCATGCGTGCACACACACACAAACACACACACACACGCTCACTCACTCCTGAGCAAAGCTTAATAACTAAAAAATGCAGGGTGTTTATTATACTACTTCTCTCAAAATTTTGATGGTTAAAGTATTAATTTCCAAAATAAAGACTAAACAAAAGCAAAACCAAGCAAATAAACAAGGACAAAAATCCTGATACTCCAAGTACATATAACACTAAATCTAGGGCCTTCAGTTTGCCAGGGACCACTCAGAACCAGTCACTTCCAGGGTCGGAGGAAACAAGGTCCCCTTTCCTAGACACAAGTTTCCTAGTTCACTGTCTTCTCACATTTTCTGAGCCACGAGAATCAAATTCAGAAGACACCAATCATTTTGAGTGATTCTTGTTCGACTATTGCTTGTAGCAAAATGGCCTGGGACTCAATGGAGACAGCAGATATCCAAAGCTGATTCTTCTGCTCTTGGATAGACTGTATGCATTCTTCCAAAATGTATGATCTGCCATGACACCGCTTTCCCTCAGTTAACAGCTCCCTCCTAATACCTACTCAGCTTCTAAGCCCTAACAGCACAGCCTATAGTCCCTTACTGCCAGTCCACTGTTGTCCTTCAGAAATTCTTCTCCACAGGTTGTGGAGAAGTGTAATTCTTAACCCAGGACTTCAGTTTTCTTGGGTAGGATTCAAATATCTAAATCTTATTAGCTAGTTACATGATCCTTATAGAGCCCAAGTAAAACTCCTCACACTAGGCTTGATAAAAAGCTTTGGACATGCCGGGCGGTGGTGGCGCACGCCTTTAATCCCAGCACTCGGGAGGCAGAGGTAGGCGGATCTCTGAGTTCGAGGCCAGCCTGGTCTACAAGAGCTAGTTCCAGTACAGGCTCTAGAAACTACAGGGAAACCCTGTCTCGAAAAAAAACAAAAAAAAAAAAAAAATCAAAAAAAAAAAAGCTTTGGACATCCTAACTTACTGGAAACTAGGTAAAGCACTGACATTACAGAAACACCTGACAAACATTTCCCTCTTTTTACACTCTTGGTGTAAGTGAAGAAATTCAGAAGACACAATTCAGGGACTAGAGATGTAGCTAGTCTGGTTCTGAGCCATCCGAGCATCCACAAGGACCTGGGTTCAAGGTCCAGCACTATATAAAACCAGGTCTGGTAGCCCACACAAGTAATCCAGGCACTTGGGAGGTAGGGGCAGGAGTATCAGAAATTCAAGGTGATCCCCAACTACAAGGAATGAGATTCTCTCTCAAAAAAAAAAAAAAAAAAAGCTAGTGGGTCTCTTGGGATACAGCAGAAATATCTGCGAAATACTGGTACCATGCAAAGCTCCAGTTCATCATCCTGTTTTCTGAGGGATTCTATGTCTATATCCACATATGTATAATTATATTTATATAGGTATACACACACACCAAAATCTGCTGTGAGGTTTGAATTCTTCTTAGATGTAAATCTTAAACAAAAACACTGAGGAACACAATAAGATCTTAACAGATTTTCTCTTGTGATTATTACTACAAAGGTTGCTTTTTAAAAATAGCCTCATAAATGTAGATAAGGAAAAATGGAATTCCTTGTGCACTGCTACAGGGAATTATAATATGGCATGATCACTACGGAAATAGTACAGTAATCCCTAAAGCAATAAAACAGAACATCACTTCTCATGAGTTTCAAAAAAACTGAAAAAAAAAAGAAAGACTTTAACAGAGTATCTGTACACTTGTATCAATAATGGCTTGGTTTCAACAGTCAACAAGTGGGTAGAACGCAAGTGTATTTCAACAGCTGAAGAAACAAAACGTGATATATGTACACCTAATGGAATAACATTCAGCATTTTAAAGAATGGAAAATCTGATACATGTTATAAGGATAAACCTTGAAAGTAATAAAATTGTACAGTAGAACAATATTATACAATTCAATTTGTATGAGTTAAATAGACTAAGAAAATTCATAGAGACAGAAAGTAAAAGGACTGGAAAAATTAGCAGTAAGTGGCTGTTGACTAACAGCTACTGCGTTTCAGTGGAGATGAGTGGCAGTGCTGGTTTTACAACAGAACAAACATTTCATGCCACCAAACTGCACATGAAAGTGGTAAAATGCTAAGTATATAATAAAATATACTTTAACTGACCATAACTAACTGTTTGTTAAGTGATACAAAAATTTGTCAGAAGATATAAATAAATGAGTGAGGGAAAATGCCAACATAAATCACTATGTTCTGGCCCAGGAATTCCGCCCCAGATACATACTCCCCAAAACTAAAACATGAGACTGTTCCAAACTGTGAAGATGTTCATCACAGCATTGTCTGTTACTGGAAGCAGCCTAGGTGTCCACTGTCTGGATAACTTAGATATGAACCAAATTGTTTTGATTAGCTAAAGACACTTAGTATAACATCCCTAAACTAAAACACCATCAAGTCAGGCAAGGGAAGCAAAGATTGAAGATAAAATACATACAATAATGCAAACATTTCTCTCACGATATAAACCAAATGAATGAAATTGGGGACCTTATTAGGGGAGGTTTGTGTGGTAGGGGGTAAAAGATGAGCACGGGGCTTACGATAAAAATACAATGGTACAAAATAAGAAAAGGGTATTATCCAAATAACTAATGGTAGTTTGCAAGTAAGGAAGCTAATTAATACATTGTTCCCTGAACCAGAGAGCCAAAAGAATTTGGAAAACTAATTATATTTTCTTTCCCAAATATTGCAATTTGTTATCTAAGACACTTTCATTTATACAGCATTTACTGTGACCATCTGTTTATTAAAGGGCAGTATGCTGAAAGAGAAAAGATTTGTAAAGTAATTATGATGCCAATGTTCAAATCTTCATAAAAAAATAAGACTATAAAATTATTCCAATAAGTCATTTCTTAGATTTAAATGTCATTACAGTAAACAATATGGCTATGCAATAAAACAAGAATGTACAGATAAATAAATTTACATATACGTATGTGTGCATGCACAGTCAATTTTTATTGTCAACTTGACACAACCTAGAGTCAGATGAAAAGAGAGAATCTCAACTGAAATACTGTCTGCTTCAGATTGACCTGTAGACAAGTCTGTGGGGTCAATGTTTTGAGTGTCAGCTGATGTAGAAGGTCCAAGCACCATACTTAGGCTTGAGGCCCTGTAGTGTACATGAAAGCTATCTGAAGCTGGGCATAGTGGCACACATCTTTAATACCAGCATAGAGAGGCAGAGGCAGGAGAAACTCTGTGAGTTCAAGCCTGGTCTACATAGTGAGTTCCAGGACAGTCAGAACTACATAGTTCAGGTCTTGCCTTAGAAAAGAAAAAGAAAAGAAAGCTAGATGAGCATAAGTCATAAGGCAAGCCAATAATTGCATTCTTCCACGGTTCCTGCAGTTCCTGCCCTGATACCCTTCTATGGTGGACTGTGACCTCAACATATAAGACAAACAATCCTTTTCCTCCCCAAGTTGCTTTTAATCATAGTGTTTATCAAGGCAACAGAAAAGCAAACTAATACAATATCTCTAAGAAAATTAAGAAACAATGAATTCGTATGATGGTAATGATTTCTTAAATAGTAATTTTAAAGATAACAGATATCGCAAATTGAATAAGAAATTAAACCTTATTCATAAACTGAAGACTTATAAGGCTGTTTTTAAAAACACATACGCTACCAATGCTGATATCTTTTTTGAACCAAATGTAAGTATTGTATACTAAGGCCCTTAAACTATGTCCTCAAATCACTAACCAAGACCTTGCAGGTCATATCATTTCTTCAGGAAGCAAGTCTTTTCAGTATTGTCAGTGTCATCACAAGCACATAATAAATCCTCATAAAAGGTTTTTCTAAAAGAATGACATTGGCAAATAATAGTAGATATAAATAAGTAGAAGACAGTATAAAATTAAGCAATGATAACTACCATTATCTAAAGAACTGTTTTAAAATAGGCAGCCCAGTCAGTCAGAGCTTTGTTAAACAAAGCACATTTGCCTTGCCTATACACAGAAAGGATTATGAGAATCTAAAAAGGTAATTACATAGTCATGAGCTCATACTCTACAACGGAGTTCATCTCCACACGGTATACAGATAATGTTTACTATTCACATAGATGACACTGAGGCTTAAGTTCACTACATGCCGCCTCAAACAGTGCCTATCCTCAACTTAAAAACATACCTGATCTCTCCAACAAGTTAAACTAGAAGATGCTCATGGAAGTTAAAAGAGAAAAGTATGAATTAACAAAGAATGTGTGGGCCACTAACTTCAACAGCCCAGATCACCTTATTAGATGAAGAACAAATGAATGAATTTCTTCCCCAGAATTACAGCCATCCATAAGTGTTATTAACAAAAGCAAAATGCCTACTTTCACATAGCACACTTTCAAAAACTCGTATTCCATTCACATACCAGTAGAGTACAATATCACAATACCTTAATGGGATTGGGAAAGTGCCAATGACAGAGGCAGAATTATCCACGGCTTTCTTTTAAAATTGTTCTAGCCAGCTGTGGTGATCTGAATGAGAATGACCCAATAGACTCTTAGTTTCAATGCTAGGCCCCTAGTTGGAGGAATTGTTTGGAGGCATGTCACGGGAGCAGGCTGGAGGGTTTGGAGGCCTCCTTTCATCTCCAGTGGGCTCTCTGCCTCCTGAATAAAGTTCATGGTGTAAGAGCTCTCAGCTGCTGCTCCTGCTGCTTGTTACTTCAGCACCACCATTGCAAACTCTAACCCTCTGAAACCCTAAGCCCAAAATAAACTCTTTCTTCTATAAACTGCCTTGGTCATAGTGTCTTATCACAACAATCGAAAAGTAACTAATACACCAATACTCAAAAGATTTTTGTAGTGCTAAGTTCTTAGGTGGTCAGCTACCATGATAAAAATCAATGGTGAGTCCAGCATTAAGTTGGGTTTAAAAGTTGGTAAACAAGGTTTGACAAAGATCATGTGATAAATAATCTCTATTCTCAATCTGGCTAAACTTAAGAAGTGAGAAGAGCCTGTCATCTCAGTATTTAGGAAGCAAAGACAAGAGCATTACTACAAGACTGAGATCACCTGGAGTAAGTGAGAGTGCCAAGGCAGCCTAGGCTAGAAGTTGGGGGAAACACAAGTGCATATGCACTCACTCACACACACACACACACACACACACACACGGCATTAATTAAACCCAACTTTACATTTCACATGTGCTGTGAGCAGCTTTTCCAGAGAGGATTAGCTGATAGAAGATGACATTGTGTTTAATTAATGTCTTTTGTGTGTGTGACATCACCCACACACCATCCTTCAGGTTGGGATCCTGCACTAAATACAAAGAGGAAAGGAGAAAGCTAGCTGAACTCTAGCATTCCCCCTTTCTCTGCTTCCTGTCCTCTCCAAATGTGAAAGGTAGTAGCCTCAAGTTCCTGGCATGTTTTAAATTCCATAACATAAAACTGACCTTTTAAAAGTAAAAGGTAGTTCAAGGCCAACCTGGTCTAAAAAAGCTAGTTCCAGGACAAGCTCCAAAGCTACAGAGAAACCCTGTCTCTAAAAACCAAAAAAAAAAAAAAGTACAAGGTAATGCTATGACACTTTATGCAATATAAAATAACACCACATAAAACAGGAAGGGAATAGCACACATTGTGCAAGATTCTTAAATAATACATTAAGTGGTATATTACCTGAATATAAACTGCAATGAGTAACCATAAGAATCAATAAATTAAGATCTGAAGATATATGGCTAAAAGTACAAAAGGAGGTAAAACAAAACACAAAACTACCAGCAAGAACAATGAAGATAAGAAAATAATGAACAGATTAAAAAACTAGCATGAAAACTCAACCATATTAATCACAATGTTATAAATAAAAAATGACTAAACAATTCAGGTAAATAATAAGTGAATGTTAGAATGGATAGAAACAAGAACTAAATGTTCTCTGGCAGAAAAACAATTTAAATCAACTGATCGATTCTAGCTTTACCTATATTTCATAATAGTAAATGATGATACTGACTACTAATGCAACGCTTACTGGATACTAGAAGAAAATGTCTATTCACAGATTTATCATTTTCTTGTTATATTGTCCTTTAATTTTGAAATTATAATTTCTGCATATGTATTATGCTCAAGTTCCTTAATATACATGACTTGCTAATATTTTCTTGCTTTTAGTAAATCTTGCTTCTTTATGACAATCTTTTGAGATCTTAAATGTTTAATTCTCCCGCCTTATTTTCCTTTCACTGGAACTTGTAACCCTATAAGAAGGCTAAACCCAAAGAAACACAGACTTGCTCCTAATTGTCTTCCAAAAGTGTTAGTTTTAGTTCATGAACTTAAATTTCTAATCCATTTGACACCAATCTTAATGTGCAGTGTACAAGACAGTGTTGATGTTTTATATTTTATTTTAGACAGTGTCTCACTATTAAAGCACAGGCTGGCCTCCAAGTGATACTTCTGCCTTAACTTTCCTAGTACTGAGATCACAGACTCACTGAACAAACTTCTATAATCTCAGCACTCTGTAGTTTTTTTTAATCAACAATTTTTTATTGATTTTTATTGAGCTCTACATTTTTCTCTGCTCCCCTCCCTGCCTCCTCCCTCCCTCCTTCAACCCTCCCCCATGGTCCCCATGCGCCCAATTTCCAAAACTAAACAGTTAACTAACAGTTAACCAAAAGAGGCCAGAACAACAAAGTAACAGGAATTAATAAACACTGTTAGATAATAACTCTTAACATTAAAGGTCTCAATACCCCAATAAAAAGACACAGACTAAATGAAACTAAGAATCAAAGAAGTAAAGCTATTCTGTTATCTGACAAAACAGTTATCAAATCAAAACTAGTCAGACAGCTTACAATGGAAAAAGAACTTCACCAACCCCACATCAGACAGAGGTCTGATCTCTAAAATATACCAAGAACTCAAGAAATTGGTTATCAAAAAAACAAATAATCCAATAAAAAAAAATGGAATACAGACCTAAACAGAAAACTCTCAACAGAGGAATCTAAAATGGCTGAAAGACATTTAAGGAAATGCTCAACATCCTTAGTCATCAGGGAAATGCAAATCAAAACAACTCTGAGATTCCATCTTACACCTGTAAGAATGGCCAAGATCAAAAACACTGATGACAACTTATGCTGGAAAGGTTGTGGGGTAAAGGGGACACTTCTGCATTGCTGGTCGGAATGCAAGCTGATACAGCCCCTTTGATGTCAGCGTGGTGATTTCTCAGAAAATTAGGAAACAACCTTCCTCAAGACCCAGTAATACCACTTTTGGGTATAAATTCAAAGGATGCTCAATCGTGCCACAAGGACGTGCTCAGCTATGTTCACAGCAGCTTTGTTTGTCATAGCCAGAACCTGGAAGCAACCTAAATGCCCCTCAACCAAAGAATGGATAAGAAAAATGTGGTACATTTACACAATGGAGTACTACACAGCAGAAAAAAATAACGACATCTTAAAATTTGCAGGCAAATGGATGGAGCTAGAAAACATTATTTTAAGTGAGGTAACCCAGACACAGAAAGACAATTATCATATGTACTCACTCATAAGTGGTTTTTAAACATAAAGCAAAGAAAACCAGCCTACAAATCACAATCCCAGAGAACATAGACAACAATTAGGTCTCTGAGAGAGACATACATGGATCTAATCTACATGGGAAGTAGAAAAAACACAAGATCTCCTGAGTAACCTGGGAGCATGGGGACCTTGGGAGACGGTTGAAGGGAAGGGAAGAGGCAGGGAGGGGAGCAGAGAAAAATATAAAGCTCAATAAAAATCAATAAAAAAAAAAAACCTAGTCAAAAGAGACATAGAAGGACACTTCACGTTCATTAAAGGATAAATCCACCAAGAGGATAGAACAATTCTAAACATCTATGCACCAAACACAGCGATACCCAACTTCATTTAAAAAAAGAAAAAGAAAACACTGTGTAATCTAAAATCATATACTGACCCTAACACAGTGATAGTGATTTTAAAACCCCATTCTCACCAAGGGACAAGCCAACCAGACAAAAATTAAACATAGAAACTCTGAAGTTAAATAACATCATAAATATAATAGACCTAACAGACATTTATAGAACATGCCACCCAAACAATAGATAATACACTTTCTTCTCAGCAGCCCATAGAACTTTCCCCAAAATTGCCCGTATATCTAAACACAAAGCAAGCCTCCAAAAATACAGAAAAATTGAAATGATATCCTAAATCCTTCCTGATCACAACTGAACAGAGTGAAATATCAACAATAGGAATGGCATAAAGTATAAAAACTCATAAAAATCAAACTAAACAATTTTACTACTGAGTGAAAACTGGATCAAGAAAGAATTCAAAAGGGAATTAAAATGAAAAGTTGAATGAAAATAAAAACACACAAATCAAAAACCTATGACACACTGAAAGCAGTTCTAAGAGCAAACTTCACAGTACTAAGTGTGTACATTTTAATAATAAGTTAATCACTCACAGTAAGAGCAGATGCACAAATGAACTCACAGCTACTACTATGATAGCATGCATAGACCTATACAATATACAAGTTAAACCCAGACAAAATTTCAGCTAGGAAAGGAGGAGGTAAATATGATATCCCACCTCTAGTTGTGGAGCTATTCATATTTGGTTGCTGCTGAAAGATAGAAAGTTGGTTTTCTTCAGTTGTCTGATAGTTGATATACAGACCACACTCCAGTGCAGCCACACACCCAGGAGTAACCAGCCAACACAAAGGTACTTGATGGACTGACATAGAGAGATGAATTGGAGGTGGGATTGAAGCAATATCTTGGGTAGGGGGATAAATATAATCAGAAAAAAACTGCATGAAAATCTCAAAGAATAACAACAGTTTAAAAGAAGGGGAAGGAAAGGAAGGGATAATAATGGAGGAAAGGGAACCTAATTGTTGAACTTTATAGAAGTGAATAATCATTTCTGGTCTATCCATTCTATCCAAGCAACCCCTATTTCAGTCATTACTATCATGCTAATTTGACTATGACAGCTTTGTAATAAGCTTTGAAGTCAGGAAATTTGATTCCTTCATGCTTATTCTTTTTGGATGCTGTCTGGACTACTCTGGGTGCATTAAATTTCCATATAAATCTCAAGATCAGCTTTTTGATGTGTGTGTGTGTGTGTGTGTGTGTGTGTGTGTGTGTTGTTTTGTTCTGGTGTACTTTGAAGGTAGGTGGTAGTGGTGGTAATAGTGTTGAGACAGTATCTTGCTATGGATCCCAGGATGGCTTCAAATTCAGAATTCTCTTACCTTGGTGACCAAATACTGTAACTACAGGCACAGACCAACATGCTGACACTGGTTTCTCATTTTCTAATCGAGTTGGGTGAAGGACAGAAAGGGAGAGCAAGGAAAGAGATGCCCTGAAAGAGGGAGACATTATGAAATTAGTGAGAAACCAGGCACTAGGGAAATTCCCAGGATCCACAAGGATGACCCAAGCTAAGAATATAAACAACAATGGAGAGAGTACCTTAACAGCCTTTCCCCTATAGTCAGACTGATGGCTACCTTAATTGTCATCATAGAACCTTCTTTCAGTAACTGGAGGAAGCAGATGCAAAGATCCACAGCTAAGCACTGGGTCAAATTCCTGGAGTCCAGTCATAGAGAGGAAGAGCAATACTAAAAGCAAATGGGTCAACACCATGATGGGGAAATCTACAGAAACAGCTGACCAGAGCAAGTGGGAGCTCACTGATTCCAGACTGACAGCTAGGGAACCTGCATAAGACTGAACTAGACCCTCTGAATGTGGATGACAGTTGTGTGGCTTGAGCAGTTTGTGGGGCCACTAGCAGTGGAATCAGTATTTATCCCTAAAACATGAACTGCTTTGGAGCCTATTCCTTATGGAGGGATAACTTGCTCAGCCTAGATACGTGGGGATGGGAGGTGGGCACTTGGTCCTGCCTCAAGAGATTGTCCAAGACTTTGTTTACTCCCATGAGAGACTTCACCCTCTCTAAGATGTGGATGGGCGTTGGAGTAGGGAGAGGTGTGGAGGTGTGGTGAGTGGGAGGACAGGAGGGAAGGGGAAATGAGATCTGCATGAAAATGATTGTTTTAAAAAGAAAAAGAAGCAACTGAGAGAGATTTTACTGACCCTGCCTTGAAACTGTAAATGATTTCTGGAAGAACTACCATCTTAACAATATTAATTCCTTTGATTCATTTATTTTTTAATCACTCTCAATAACCTTTGTAGATTTTTTTTCTAGGTGCTTATTTAAGATGATTATTTGTTCTCTCTAGCTCTTCTCCTTTTCCATCACAGCATCAGAGAGCTAGAAGTACCCATTAGAGAAATCTTACTGTGTGAAAGCATGTATGTTTCATCCAAGAGCCATAAAGTCAACTGGCCATTAGCATTACCAATCCCAACATAATTCACAGAGAAGAAAATGCTGTATTTACATTTAAGTAGAGCCAAAAACAAAAATCCACAAGATTGGAAATTGAGAGAGAGAGAGAGAGAGAGAGAGAGAGAGAGAGAGAGAGAGAGAGAGAGAGAGAGAGAGAGAGAGAGGAAAAACCAAATAGGAACATGAGCTATAATCCAGGCCTTGGGAGGCTGAGAGACAGGACTGCTGTGACTTCCAAGTCTGCTAGACTAGTCAGTTCCAGTTCCAGGCCAAACAGAGCTACTGGATATGGCCCAATCTCAACTTAAAGGACCATAAGTCATGAACAAATGTCAGGAGGAAAAGAAAAAAAAACTTAATATTGTTGATGGAAATTAGTAAAGCCACTATGGAACCATATAAGGAAGTTGCTCAAAAAACTAAAAGTAGGGTAATTCCTCCCTTGGAACCCCTCTTACTCTCAGGAGTTTATCTCAATTTTCCTTTAATAAATTTACAATCCCTATGTCACAATAAATAATAATATAAGAAGAACTAACATATTGTCGTAGTTATTTTGCATGTTACTGGGACAATATACCTGACAAAAACAACTTATGAAGACAGAGTTTATTCTGTCTCACAGTTCAAGGGCATAGTTCATCATGGAGGGGAATAGGTACAGCAGGAATATGAAGAAGCTCGTTATACTATATCTATCAAGAAGTAGAGAGGCATACTTTTTATGTACTCTTTTTTATGTACTCTAGAACCCCATCCCATGGTCCCACATGAGAATTCCTGTCAACTGAACAACCAACTGAATTAGAAATGCCTCCACAGAAACATGGCATAATGGTGTATATCTTTATGGGAGGCAGAGACAGGCAGATTTCTGTGAGTTATAGGTCAGCCTGGTCTACAGAACAAGTTCTAAAACAGTCAGGGCTACCCAGAGAAACCCTGTCTCAAAAATGAGAGAGAGAGAGAGAGAGAGAGAGAGAGAGAGAGAGAGAGAGAGAGAGAGAATATAATAAAATCCATTCCCTTTTTTAAAAAAAAAAAGTGTGTGTGTCTGGGTGTATGCTGCCATGAGTTTATGTGTACCACCTGTGTGCAAGAGTCTACAGAGGTCAGAAAAAAAGCATCAGATCCCCTGGAACTAGAGTGACAGACAGTTGTGAGGCACCATATGGATACTGGAACCAAACCCAGGGCTCTGCAGAGGCAGTAAGTCACTTAAATACTAAGCATCTCTCCAGTTCCTTTTGAAACTCATTCCTGTTTATAAATAACATGCACTAATAAAAGACTCACACTCTTAGAAAAAACTTAATGGAATTATGGTTCCTTTTTTTGTAAAACGAATCACTGAAAATTATGGTGTATATGTGTATATGTACAACTGCACATATGCATTTAACTTTTAGAAAGTATTTCATACTTGAATTCAACATATCAAGGACTCAGCACCAAGATCAATGGATTGTATGTGTTCTGGTTTACAAAAATCCACACAAGTCTGCTACACACTTCACACCTTCATTTTTACTTTCACAAGTGGAGCAATGTGGATTGCTATGGTGTACATTTACTATATTAATGTGAACAGACACATTCCTAAAGCTATAGCTATTTAAAGATGACATAGCATCAAGACACTCATTCTTATTCTGGGAAGGTTTAAGAAAAAAATCATTTGTTATTAAATTAATTGTACTGTCAAATGCTTCTTAGGATCATATGTAAACATTGTCTTAAATTTGCTTCTCTATATTTTACCTATTTCAAATAAAATAGAATTCCTAGGTTGCTTTCTATTGTGATAAACACTGACCAAAGCCAACCTGGGGAAAGGAATGTTCAAACTTAACAAGGAAACCATGTCAGGAGGTAAAGTAAGAACCAGGAAACAGGAACTGAAGCAGAAACCACAGGAGAATGTTGTTCACTGGCTCATCTCCATGGCTTGCTCATTTTGCTTTCTTATATAAACCAGGGTATCTACACAATGATGGCATCACTCAGAGTACTCTGGGCCCTACCACATCAATCATTAATCAAGAAAATGCCTGCACAAACAGACAGACTTGCCCATAGGCCAGTGTGACAGTGTCAATTCCTCGACTAGGACAGTGACAATTCCTCAACTAGACTACCTCTTCCCAGGCGACTCTATTTTTAGCTAAGGTAGCAAAAATTAACCAGCAAAGAGAAGAATAGACATTGTAATTAGACTCAGAGTTTGGGTTTTGATGTTTATAACATCCAGGTTTTTAAGTGAATGGTGTTTCTAACTAGGTAATGTAAATATATCTCGTTAAAACACTTTAAGCATTAACAAAAAAATACACAAATGGTATAGGAAAATATCAAAACCTACTGTAAAATAACATGGGGTTACATCCTTAACTAATGGCTGGGAGAACTTTCTAGCTTGTATCCATTCCATGTGACCCAGCATACTTCTTCCCAGCTTTCTATTCCCAATTTCATGCTTTTGTTTATATCCCATGCCAAAATAATCTCTCATTTCATCTTCTCTCCTGCAAACCCCCATCTTACACGAGGCCTCCTCTGTATGGTGTTCTCTAAACTTCAATGGTGCACACCAGTCTTTTCCCTGCAGTAACACTGGCACATAAATAAGGAGAGCACCGACTTCATTTTGCTACAGATGAACTTCAACTATTTACACTGAAGCAGATGCTACCTGAAGACAAAAATGTCACAGCCATCTTTGCCTTCCATGAAATGCCTAGTGCAGTGTCTTATTTATGCTGCTCCAAGTACTCACTAATGCTCTGCTTAACAAAACCAAAATCCTATTAAACCAGGAAATTAATCAACTGAACCAAATGGAGTATTTAATTTTCTTTTGTTGGTTCTTTCAGCACAGTACTTCTTTTAAGTACATTTTCTACACATTCTATTTGGAGTTCATCCAATTCAGCTGGCAATATGCATCCTTCTCTATAATGGCTCATGTTCACATTCTTATATAAGCATTTTCTGTCATGGGATGACCTACAAATAGTGCTAAACAATACTATACTAATACCAAAGACAATTCAGTAAATTGCTGAGTTCTAAAGTTTAAATACATGATGTGGAACAATCTTCATACACTGTAAATATGTATTACTCTCATTGGCTAATGAAGAGTTGAATGGCCTATAGCAGGACAGGAAAGGAAGAGACTGGGTGAAAGAGGCAGACTAGGAGGATGTTGGGAAGAAGGGAAGAGTCTCAGGAGATGCCATGAGACAAGAGTGGGCAGGATGGGAAGTACATACATGAGATAAATGAGCCTCGGGCAGCACACAGATTAATAGAAATGGGTTAATTTAAGTTATAAGAACTAGCTAAAAATAAGCTTAAGCCATCAGCCAAGCATTTATAATTAATATTAAGTCTCTGTGTAGTTATTTGAAGAGTGGCTGGCAGGACAGAAAAGTCTGCCTACAGGTACACTAATACAAATGCATCATCACTGCTTCTTGCAGCAGCCAGGAAGCTGAAGAGTTCAGACTCTCAACACCCATGTAAAAGGTCAGTTAGAGCAGTACGCAGTACACTCTTGTAACCTTACCACTGGGAAAAGACAGGAAGATGCCAGGGGCTCACTGGTGTGTTAGGCTAGCAAGCCAGTAAGCATCAGGTTCAGTAAGAGACCCTGTCTCAAAAAACAGAGGCAGAGAGTAACATAGGACAAAACCCAACAAAAACCTCTGACCTCCACCTGCATACACAGGCATACATGCTCACACACATGTATACTGTCCCCCGACACACAAAGAAACAAAAGTGAATAACATTAACGGTTTCTCAACATCTTCTGAATTTCAGTGTTTTGTCTCCTCAGAAAGCAGTTCATGAAAAGTCAATACACAAAGAATATGGGAAAATAAGCTTTAATACTAATCTAACTGACAATACAAAATTAACTTCCTTTGTGCTATTTTTTGACAAAACTAGATTAAATCCAGGGCCTCACACATGCTAGAGAGCTCTACTGAGCTACAGACCTGGCCAAAAGATACTCTGAACACTTAGAATTTCTTCCCTTGATTATAGTCAACAAATCAAATGCTTAAGAATCACCTCCGAGATTAATACAAATGACTTCCTACAACTACATTCTCCAGTTAAATGGCACCAGCTATTCTGTAATAAACTGCTCTTTTTCACTTTAATGATGTGATTCTCAATTTCAATACGGACAAGTAAATTAAGAATAACTATAGTCTAAAAAGCTGTGTTTATGTTTTTTCTGAATTATTAAATCTTGAGGAGGATTTACACTAAAAGAGAAAATTAACAACCATGATCTACAGTGCTCAATTTACTGTCCCTTCCCCCTTTTAATATCAGGCTTTTTATATCAGGCTTCAAAAGACCACCACAGATTACCTAATTTGAAATTCACATCTCTTACTACATGTATCTTATCTAAGATAAAAAGGTACTTGTTGCTTTAAAAACATTCAAAAGGATTGTGATAACATGATAGATTTAAAACTGGCAAAGTTTTCAAAGTACTAATCACAACAAACCAAATTCAATCCAGTCAGTTCAATTATGTGCAATATATAAACTGCAAAGCATTTGGATTCAAAACCCCTGAATTGCAGGATTAAAACACCTCTAAAAACATCCTCCTTCCAGACCCAAAGGAGTTTAAAGTATTCAAATGATACAACACACCTGGCTTCCAGCTATAGGCACTGCTTCAATAAAAGAAAAAGAAAAATCTATGAAATCAGTCAAGTCAATTACACATAAAGCTATCACAGGATTGTGATTTCTAATTAAATTTGTAAATTATATGTGTGTATAACCTATCCAAATCTTTTTCTTAGAAGGATGGACATTTTAATTTGACCTCACTCTGACCATGGCAGTGGCACACTGGCAAATAGATAGTGTACGTCTGAATATAAATTTCAACATCAGTTGTAAGCAAAATGGGCTTTTTTTGAGGGTCGGTGGACACATTATAGAACATGTTTTATAAATGAAGTTATTAGTTTTAGTTGAATGCTAAAGGGAAAAAATGATTCATTATGGAGAAAAGTGAGTTTAACTTTTAAAGAATACACTCATTCTGTTTCCCAGTACTAGTTTCAAACAATGATGTTCACCAAACGCAGGGACTCAGCTAAACACTGATTTGATTAAAAAATACATTGACAGTAAAACTATCCATATGACCCAGCTATACCTCTCTTTGACATATACCACAGGATCTGACAACCGTTCACTGCCACCACTTTACTTCACTGGCATAACTCCTTACTACATCCTAAATCTCATCCCTATAACACAGACAGGTGTAGCTACACCCCTCATCAAAGAAGCCTCTTTAAAGGAAATGGAAACTCACAATGGACACAGCACAGATGGTGCACAGGGAGCCCAGACATCACAACTCCTGTAAAGGAGGGTCAGGAAGATTGTAAGAGCCAGAACACTAGTAGAAAGACAGCTGTGAACCAGTCTCTCCTAGAAGTGGCTGCACAAATAAAACCTAACAATGACAATACAATAAACATGCTAACATGGAAGAGGGAGATTTTCAAAGGATTGAACCTACCCCAGACAAAGAACTACAGAAAACAAATGACTGCTGAAAGAGGGTGAATTAGCCTCTCCCAGCAATGAGTCTAACTGGCTAGCCCCAAAACCATATACACAACAAAACAAATTCTGCAGGGTTTTATTTATATATTTGTGCATGCATACACACACATACACACACACACACACACACACAGAGAGAGAGAGAGAGAGAGAGAGAGAGAGAGAGAGAGAACAATATAATAATCAAAGAAAAAGAAGCTACCAATTTGAGAGTGAGGAAAGGATAGGAGAGGTTGGTGGGAAGAGACCTAGGAGGGTCTAGAAAGAAAACAGGGAAGGGAGAAGTGGTATAATTATATTTTGATTTAAAATGTATAAAAATGAAGAAAAACATTATAGTGCTTAAACTAACCTAGCCTAGTAAACAGCTGTCAGTCTTTGTTGCATTTCCCTTTAGAATTCAACCCTAAAAGGTAATAACTATGTAAGTTTCATGAATAAAAACAGGATCTTTAAAGTTAGATTACCAAGGCAATTACTACATATCATTATAGAATGGTAATGCAGTACACATTCCGCAAATAAAGATCAAATTTACTTCAACTACACTAACCATCACTACCCTTTTTTTCATTTTTATTTTTATGTAGTCATAAAGTTTTTGGAATCATATGGCTTAATGCCATACTTACGCCACACTCAGTTAGTCATCCAAAGGATATGGCAAACTGGTATCTTTCACCATCTTTGTCTAACAGTGCATCACTGGCCCCAGCAGGCAGCTCACCCAGACAATTTCTGTAATGGATTCTGGCTCTCTCTGCACAGTAGGTGACAATCCTTGTCAAGTTTCCAGTCTGTCTCATAACTGAATGATTAGAACCTGCTGCAGATGTCACATCTAAATACTTAAGTGGATTTTTATCATCAATGTCACCAAAGACAGTATCACTAACAGCACTGTCCTAGAGAACATCTATTTCAGTACTGCCCTGCTCTCTCCATCATAGCTGATAAGACACTGCTTTCCTAAAACAGACGTCAGCAAACTAGAACACGTAAGTAAAATACACACTGCTGCTTGTTCTTATACAGGTATAACCTAAAAGTGGGTTTTCTATTTTAAATAATTAGGGAAAGGTTAACTCATATTCTGGACATGTAAAAACAATTGGAATCAGATTTCAGTCTCCACAAATAATGCTTACTAAAAGACAGTCATGTTCCTTCACTACTTCTCTACAAATGCTTTCTTAGAAGTAGCACACTCCAGTATGAGCAACAATGTTGCTAAAGGAGCCCAAAATATTTACTATCTGGGTCTTTTAAAGAGAAGAGTCTACCAAATCTTAGTCTAGAAGTTTGTGGTGTTGGCATTATGATATCATCGGTGTGTTGCTTTCAGAATCTCAGATGAATGACAATAATAAATCAACTATTTCCTTCTTATTTCCCAGCCACTCAATTAACAAGTATTTCCCTACAATGTAGACAGTTCACTTCCTTTGCTCTTCTCCTTGGCTCAGCTTTGCATCAATCAAAGACTTAATAATGACCTTGGATGGGAATGAAGAATTCAACTTTAAGTCTCCAATACTGGCTTATTCCATGTTCCAAGCTCTGCTGGTATTGCATTTCTACTCTGAACCAACTATAATGGAGGTCTCTACATTTTCCAGAGTTGAACATGTATGATATTAGTGTGCATGCTGATGGTCACTTCTTGGTCACGCTCTAACACCCACTCTGGCATGTACATTTCTTTGGGCACTTTACAACCTGAATAGTTCAACCTCTTCTAACATCAACATCACAACTTCTAAATTATTTTTCTTTGAATCTTCAAACTTTTGGCCTAGAAGTTCAACCTTCACAAATGACCTGCTCCTCTTGTTACTACAGATGAGTTTATATAAACTCCAAATATAAGAATATAACAAAATCAAAATCTGTTGTCTGAGACAGCTTGTTCATTCCCAGCTGCCCAGACTCAAAATAACCACACAGAAACTGTATTAATTAAATCACTGTTTGTCCAATCACTTAAGCATATTGCTAGCTAGCTCTTACATTTAGAATTAACACCTTTCCATTATTTTATACTTTACCACGAGGCTTGTGGCCTACCAGCAAGGTTCCAGCTAGCAGTTTGCATCTTTCCTCTCTGGTGGTTACATGTTGTCTCCTGACTTCTTCCTCCCAGCATTCAGTTTAGTCCTCCCACCCCCAACCCCCACTTAGCTCTATTCTGCCCTATCACAGGCCAAAGCAGTTTCTTTACTCATTAACCAATAAAAGCAAAACATAGACAGAAGTACTTCCCACACCATTTCCCCTTTTCTGTTTAAATAAAAAGAAAGGCTTTAACTTTAACATAGTAAAAGTACATATAACAAAACAGGTATCAAGAAAGAATTACAGTTAAAATATTATCTACTTTACCTTTTATCATAACTAAGGAAAACTCTAATTATAACTATCTATTTTTCAACTCCATCAAAGACTCCAGAAAGACACAATATTACCTAAGCAAACAGAAAGTGCATTGCAAACAACTTCCAAAACTCTAGAATTACAGAGACATCTCGCTGCCTGGATAACCACTCAAAATTCTTCTGTATCATTGGAGCACCCATCTTCAGCCTACAGGCCCATAGTATCCGGCAGACTTTTCCATGAAGCAGGAAATTTGAAAGACAGTTCCACCTATATTGGCAGTTTGTCAGTCACTTCTGTGTCCTGCAGAACTTCCTGGTTCACCAGCACAAATGGCTCTAACTTTTTCGGGATGTCTACTACAGAGCATTTAAATGGGGTCTGTAAGCAGAGTGCTACAACTTGCTCAATGGCAACATAGACCCACTGTGTGCCTAAAAATGGGGCATGGGCATGGTTCTGTTCTTGTCTTTACAGGAAAATACACATCATCAAAAAGTCAAGAGACCCTGGACGTTTGGATGCATAAAGAGGAAAAAATAAATATCCAGAAGGAGTCACCAAGCAAAAAGGAATAAGACTTATGAGGACAGGTCATTGGCATATGTCACATGAGGCATATACAATTACTAGTACAGTCTGGTGTCCCTGACATTTAGTTTCTATTAAGATGTTCAAAATTTATTCATTCCTGTTTTTAAACCACAAGACCTAAGACAGAACAAAAAGGCAAAAAGTTTCATTACTATAATAATAGTACTAATTTTGTAGACCCCCCCATCTGCAAAGACACCTGCTGACAAATAGATATATCACATATTATCTTGTTTGTTTGTTTCCCAAGACAGGGTTTTCCTGTGTAGTTTTGGCTGTTCTGGAACTCACTCCATAGACCAGACTGGCCTTGATTCAGAGATCCACTTGCCTCTGCCTCAGTGCTGGGCTCAAAGGCAAACACCACCACGGACCAGCTTGAGAACTACTACCTTAAACAAAAACAGAAAGGTATAAAAGAGAAGGTAACATCCTAAAACCCATAGTAAATGTCCCTATACAATTAATGTACCAAGTGTCTGCACTGACATTTTGATTTTACCTCAAAATGCTCCTTCTTAAGCTCTCATTTATTTTGAAACTTAATTGTAATACAAATAACAGAAGCAGCATTAAGTCTGTATATGTAAACATCACTTCATTTAATCCTCTTATATCTCTATTCATTAGCTGTTAGACCATAGATGAAGAAATTGAGATTAGAGGCAGAGAAAGTTTTTTCAAGATCACAATAACAGCTGCTGGTATACCTTAGATTTGGACAAAAACAACAAGTACTATGCATATCTAATATTAAGTCTTGATAACTTATCTTTACAACAGATAAAAGCTTCTGGCTAGGGAAGCAAATCAGATCTAAAGAGCCCTGAAACAGAGATTGTGAGACCAGGGTCTCATGATTCCAGTAACCTTTAACACCTTGTAATATTAGGCCCTATCTCTTAAAGGTCCACAATCCCTGCGAATAGCACCACTTTAGAAAACAAGCCCTTTGGAGGGCATCTAAACCATAGAAACAGTATATTCTGCATCCTTACACCACATATCAGTACATTATGTGTATATAAATAGAGTGATAATTACGTCTTTTATAATTTTTTATTTTGGGTTATAAGCCTAGCCGTTAATGACTTAGCCATTTCTCCTATCTTAAACAAGCAAACCTTTTGTAGCTTTAAAGTCATCTGAACAAGATCTCTATTTGGAAAGGTTCTGAGTTACCCGTTTACCTCTATCATCAAATGGGAAACAATTTTTACTTAATGTTTAAACTAGATAGTATATTAATTTATATTGTTAAAATATGACCATGAGTTAATGTATCAAATATTAATTTTTAACTACCACATGATTATTATTTTCAAACATTTCAAACATGAGAAAACTGAAATTCAAACATGTTAAATACCTATCTTCCTCCCAAGGAAGAAGTATACTGCTTATACTGTACAAAATCAAAACCAGTCTCGATTGACTCTTGAGTCCAAAATCTTTAGTCATACATCCAGACCTATTAAAGAAAGTTTCAGCCAGTGGTGGTGGTGCACACCTTTAATCCCAGCACTTGAGAGGCAGAGGCAGGTGGATCTCCAAGTTCAAAGCCAGCCTGGTGTAGGAGTGAGCTCCAGGACAGCCAAGGCTACATAAAGAACCCATTTCAAAAAACAAAATAATAATAATAAAATAAATAACTAAATAAATGAAAAAAGTCTCAGTGACTCACCAGTTACTCACAAAGTTGATACAGCTCTTGCTAATACCACACTCTACCCAAATCAATCAAGATATGACTCATACTGCATCTTAAAATGCAACAAATAAAAACATACATACGGAAAGTAAGTATGTTCTCAGGTACTTCAAATAAAGGATCTATAGGTAATATTAAAGAATGAAATAAATTGGCTTATACAATGTCAGCACTCATTTATATGAGTTGTTTATGTTTTTTAATAACAAAAGCTTAGAAGGTGATGTCATCACAGCTACAGGGGCCATCTAGAAATTACACAATAGCTTCCAAAACCAAGAGTACTACAAACCTCAGTCAACTGCACAGAAATCATTTTTCTAAACCCCAATCAATCAGTAAAATTTCCATTTCAAGTTAGAACCTACAAAGGTCAGGAGTCCTGCCCTAAGGTCTGTTTCTATTTTTAGGATCTATACTACAAAGCAGTTGTTAAAGAAACAGAGAAGGAAAGAATTAAAGAGTTATCCAGTTCAATACACTTGTTGAAACCCAACTTTTAAGAAGTATAAGCATCATTTTATCAGAGTCCACACACGTTGGTGAGGAAGCTGACCAAATGAAAGGCCCTGAATACCACTAACAGAAGGCAGTAGAGAACAGAGATGAGTAATTTCTCATGACACAGAACACCATTCCAAAGCTTGGGAATAAGAGGTTTAAAATCTATAGATCAACATTACTTCTTCCCATCAATGACTCCTAGTGTGACCAAGAAGAATCACAATTCTGTAATGTCAAAGCCAATGACAAACATAAAGGAGGGGGCGGTGAAGACTGAGGTCATATCTCTTAACATGCATCATTTACAGTAAGAGTTCTCCCATTTATCTGAATTAATTTTACATACTTCATTTCATTCAGATAATTGAAGTTTTCCTTTAGAGTTGTAAAATGTTTACCTCAACATAATCAGTAAATTGTCCACTTAAAGATACCACTACAAAAATTACCATCTTTCCCTTCTACACATACACATGTACTCCACTATCATTAAATGTATGAGATTTGGGCTTTTGTGGGAAATTTAGTTCAAATGTCCTCTTTAAAAAATTAGTACAAGAAACCCTCCAAGAAAAGTTATGGTCATTACCTTTTTAATACAGAGTGTGTGCACTGCTTGTTAAAGACATGGTAATTTGGGAGTTCAATATATGACTGCTGTTCTAAAACCAAATTAAAGGTTTACACTACTAAAGAGTTTGATGACTTCCCTCAATACAATAACTACAATTGTATGGAGAACAAAATCAAAGAGGTCCCACTTTTTATAGGCAGTAATTTCAGGGCCTTGTAATGAGAATTTACTCTTTAGTATATAATTACTAATGAACAAAAGTGGGGTCATTAAACTCACTTCTTTATAGTGCCATAAAATTTCTATGTGTAAGAAATATAAAATCATATATAATATTCATCAAATTCAAAACACACTGAAATGTGCAATGCCTTACAATTCAACAGAGTGAGATTTTTGTTCCTTAAGTAAATAAGTCTATAAGATGACTGAAGTCATTTTTCATATGGATATTTATAATTTAAAATATAAAACTTCCCAAGTACTAATGTTGGCAATAAAATGTCTAAACTTCTTAAATGAATTCTGAATTTTCCATGGACACTGTCCCTCCCCACACTAATACAGAACTTACTATTAGAATGGCTGTGTATTTAACCAATATTAATAACTTGCTATGAGAGATCCAGTCTCACTCTTGAGGTATACACTGTCTCAAAGGCAGGGAAGAACTACACTACAGAAATGTATAGTGAACACCTTATCAAAAGAAAGCTCAAAATGGAGAGAACAGAAAGGCAGAAAGGCAGACACTTGAAAATAGCCACCATTCAAAATGTACGAAAATAATCCATTACTCCGCTAACACAGTAGAGAAACTGACTAAAGGTTAGCCAGAGTGAGTTCTAAAGTCATGACTGGATAAATCCTCAATTTCCTTGAGTTTCTGATGCATATAAAAAAATCTCAAAAGTGTTACGAATGGTCACAGTGAAACAATCCACATTTCAGTGTTAATGGGCAGCACAGTATGAATCAAAAAGATGGTATCACACACAGTATCCTGGCTCTTCAAGATCTTTACTGTGTACAGATAAAAACAGGCCTCAGTTTCCTATGTAGAAGAGGACATGAAGAAGGAAGGAAGCTGGTTAACCTGCTCCTGGTGCCCAAGCAAAGAGAATGTTCTAGTTCCTCAGGGGATCTAGAAGGAAGAACGGGGGGGGGGGGGGGGGGGAGAGAGGGAGGAGAGAGGGAAGAAGTCCTGATTACTTTTTTGACAAATACTCAAAAACTTATCATTTGTTCAAAAGCTTAAATATAATGGCACAAGGAAAAGAGGAAATGTATATATTCTTACTAACTCTTATCTCATTTTATATCCTAAATTCCTCTAAGCTATACTGAAATCCTCTGCACATTTCTTACATACTTTGAGATGTTTATGTCATATGTTTGTAAAGCTCATGATAAGCACTGTGTTTAAAATTAAACTCCCATGCATAGAGAGTCCATGCCAAGGGTATGTATAGCATAGTACCCACTTCTGGGAAGAATGGATGGTCAGCGTGACTCTGGATCCTACCCAAAAAGATTTTTCAGGATAATGGGATGGGGAGTATATTTACCTATTCAGTGTAAAAAGGACTAACCTTTGAAAGTGGGTAGCCCATGACTGGGGCTGACTGAAGAACCAGTATAGATGGATGCAAGATGACTGTTTCATTTGATTAAGTATTACCCTACTATAAATTTGCTTTTGATAACATTATTGATGGAGAGGGGAAATGAATGTAGTTCGAAGATAGGATCTCTGTATAGGTTATCATACAGAACTTCACATGTTCAAACAGTAATCACTCTATGGAACTGGACTGGCTATGTATTTGTTGGCCCTAAATCTATTAGTTTTTCAATGGAAAAAGAGACTGTAAAAGAAATCTTGAAATATTTCCTATTTTGTTTTGCTTTCATACACAAACACTAGCGTGATCTACTAAAGAAAAAGCAAAGAATAAGCATAAAAGAAAGAGAAGATCCGTTGTGTTTTACTAATTACCACCAACATAAAGAACACTGGATCATTTAAAATATCACTCCAGGACAGCCTGACAAAGTAGTCCACACGCCCAAATCATGTTATTTATGCAATCTACGGGCTGAAGAATACATCCTTATAAAGTGAAACCAACACTTTAAGAGATGTCTTATGGTAACAATTAAGAGGTTGCTGAATTCACAGTTATCAAACTTCACTCCAGTAGAAATTTCACATTACTCTTGTACAATGGAGGTATATTCTAGCGCAACATTTATATAACTGTACTCTGAAATTTTTCAGTGACAGCATTAAAGAACAATATGATACTTCTTCCCCCCAATTTTTCTAATATTTTCTAATACCTTTATATTCTCTTTCACTACTCGTTCAACACAAAGAAGAAAACTAGTAATTTCAAGTTTACTAAAATCATAATTTGGGACTTCCAGGCACTCATCTACCAAGACAAAGCATTTACAGAGTATCCACTGTACTTGACACTAGTCATACAGATTAAAACCATGTGGCCATCTTCCAAAAGCACCTACCAAGACAAGACACAGAAGCAACAAGTCCTTACTACACCAAACACCGTGCTGTCCAAGATGTAAAAATTCTACCCCATCCCAATTTAGGCTCACTTTTTTTTAATGTAATACTGGAGATAATGTAGATTACTATTTATGCACTGGATCTCTCTTCCTGACGAATATCAAAGTCATACAGACCTTAACCCCAAACCTCTTGCTAAACTAATCCTCTGGGAGCCACAGACTACCTGATCCAAGACTATAACTGACAGGGAAGGAGAGCTGGCTCATGGGTTAAGAACATATATTGCTCTTACAGAGGACCCAACCTCAGCTCCCAGCATCCACACAACTCCAGCTCCAGGGGATCTGACACCTCTGGCTCTTACAGATACGTGGACAAACACACATATTTTAAAAAATTAAAATAAAATGCTTTTGTGAAGAATATGACTAATAGAATCCTAGGTAGAAAGTAGAAATGTGATGATAAGGAGTTCAAGGCCAGCCTCAGCTACACAGTAAATTCCAGACCCTAGCCTATATGAGATCCTTTCTCAAGAGAAAAGATGAATCTGAGTAACCTTAAACTGAAAGATAATTACTAGCCGGGTGGTGATGGGCACTTGGGAGGCAGAGGCAGGTAGATCTCTGTGGGTTCAAGGCCAGCCTGAGCTATAAGAACTAGCTCCAGGACAGGCTCCAAAGCTACAGAGAAAGACAGTCTTGAAAAAGAACAAAACAAACAAAACAATAAAATTAAAACAAAATTATTAAATTCAAATTTTTAAACTAAAGTAGAAATATTTTCAACTAGTAAATGTAAGCATAGTTTGCTAAATTCAAGTAAATTTGCATCATTTGTAGCTAATGAATCAAAATTAGAAATCATTCTCATATGAACACAAAGAGTTTTTTTTAAAAAAATATTTATAGTGATTACTTGGTAATTGTTTTCTTTCCTTTTTTTCCCCCTTTGGTTTTTTGAGACAGGGTTTCTCAAGGAATCTTTGGAGCCTGTCCTGGCACTAGCTCTGTAGACCAGGCTGGCCTTGAACTAACACATCTCCACCAGGGAATGTAGGGATTAAAGGCAGGAGCCACTACTGCCAGGCTTACCTGGCAATTCTTAAGACAACGTAACCAAGAAGAAAGGGACCAGAGCTCAGGAGCACACTTTACATTGCTTAACAGGCTGGGGTGGAGTGGGTAACAGTTATGCCAAAACAAGATCAAGTTTGGGACAACATGTCCTATCAGTAAGTTTCATCTAGCTAAATGCTTAACAAAGGCAACAGCTCTATTCACTTCCCTCTAACCCTCTTGAAAACAAAATGTAAATTAGTGAAGCTGGATTACACTGCTAAGGTCCATCACAAACTGAAAATCCTGTTATTCTGTATTTCTAAGGTAAACATGTCACCACGGCTGGAGAACAAGGGTGAAGAAGGCATGGATGCTATAAGGTGTAGCATGAGCTTCGGGTATTACCTACTAATGGTTTTCAAGTTTGTAGAGGTATCCTGATTCAAAATGTGTTCCTCCAATCCTAATATTAAACTGTTTCATTAAATACAGAACAAGGCCCTAAGGACAACAGTGTATATAATTCTAGTCCACATCCAGACCTGGGATGCACTAATTAAAATTCAATATCGCACTTGGGTATGTGGGTTCCACCATGAAATTCCTGACATGGTTAAGCAGGTTAAACAGGTTAACAGAACCCAATAAAAGAGTTCTAGTATATTATACTGCTCTTCCCCTCCCCCCCCCAGCAGCTCCTTTATCTGACCACTACACAGTAACCTTTAAAATCTATTTAAGGGGTAATAGCAACTATGTCAGGCAACTGGGGCACAGGAAGGCTGAGGACAGCAATCCACCACGTGTGGAAAGATCACCTTCAACTCACGCTTTCCATTTTCAAACTGTGATACACATGGAAGAAGTAAAGAAAAGAGAAAAAAAAAAGAAAAAGAAACACCTAAGCCCTTCTCTTTGAACTTCCCATCACAGGGCCTCAAGGGACGAACTTAAGAATCCTTCTCTCAAGGCTCATCTAATGCTGCGTAGTTCTGAGAAGACTAAAAAAGTTGCACTTGCCCCGCGGAGTGGGAGTGGGGGTGCGGGCGCTGCCTACCGAGAAACCAAGGGTTAAACTAATGCATTATTGCAACTTTGCTGGCGTTCAGTAAGTTGTAAAGACTTATTCACTCCGGGAACGCTGCCTCGCCCGAGGACGCGGAGACTGGCGGGACGCGACGGGAACGTCAAGCCCGTGCCGAATCCCCGAGTTGGGGGAAGACAGCGAGGTGTGGGGTCTCCGCGGTCCGGGGTGGAAACGCGGATCCCGATCAGGAGAGAGCAGACCGGGGCCGAGCCGCACGAGAGCCGGGACAGGGCGGCCTAGAGTCGGCAGGGCCTGTGCGAGTCCCAGCCTCCGCGCTCCGGGAAGAATCGCTCGGGGCCACACCACGGCCCCGCAGACGCAGGACGGCGCGCGTGCGCCCGGGAAGCGCGGCCCCGGCTCCGCCCTCCTCACCCCCCCCCCCTCGCGGCCGCCGCCCCAGTGGGAACTCGGAGCCGCGCGGCCCCGCGAGGCGGGCGCCGGGAGGGAGGGGCCGCGCTCCCCGCCTCCCGCGGCCAGCGCTGCTCCCAGCCAAGGCGACTCACCTCCTACTCCTCCTCCTCCTCCTCCTCCTCCTCCTCCTCCGCCTCGGCTCCCTCCAGGCCACCGGCAGCCCAGCTGGCGACGCGCTGACGCCGAGCCCCTCCCCCGCGGCCGCCACCGAGGCCGCCCTCCCCTCCCCGCAGCAGCCGCCGCGGCCTTGGGGCGCAGCAGGCGCCGGCCCCGCCCTCGCCCCGCCCACAGGCCCGAGGCTCCGCCCCCCGGGTTGCCAGCTCCACGCGGAGTCCCTGAGTCAGAGGCCGCGTGGGGAGAGCGAGCGAAGTCGCCGCCGCTGCCCCGCGCCTCCTCACACCTGCTCCCCTGCCCGCCCGCCGGCCCCTCGCACGCTTTCCAGTCACGCCAGCGCCCCCGCCGCCCCTTCGGCTTTTCCATACTCTCTCACACCTCTCGTCGCCGCCTCCGCTCGCGCGGCGGCCTTCTTTTCCTTCTGAGGGCGCGGGCTCCCCCGGCCGCGTTCTCAGGCAGGTGTCGAGTCCTTACCTGTAGTCCCTGTACTTCCGGGTGGGCCGGAGGCTGGGGGGGGGGGGGGGGCCGTTACGGCCAGTGCACACCCTCCTGCTTGTATTGGTCAGCGCGGCCCGCTTTCCCTCCCTCGGGAATCCTGGAGGATCTCTGCTAGCCAATGCTGGCTTTTCCTATACTTAAGGTGTATGCAACCCTTAAGTTGTCGATACTACACGTCCTACTTCAGATGGGGCTTGGCTATTGATAATGACATATTCGCGGTCCTACTAAAAGTCAGAAAGAGCACAAGAAACTCCTAAGGGCCTCTATAAAATGAGGAATTTGTCTCCGTTGCGTTTCTACGAATCTGGGTTAACAATTTCGTATTTGGGATCACGCTGTGGATGCAATGATTCAGGCAAAGGCAAAACATTCAATGGTAGGTATATGCTTTTATCTGGTAATATCATTTTTAAAACTACAACTTGGCCCAGACTGTAATGCAGAAATGCATTGAAGCATACCAAAATAACAGAAACCGATTAGGCCTTTGGAGATGCATACATGAGTGTTTTAAGTTATGTGAGTAAACATTACTATCCTTAAATTGAACAGTGAAAACTCTCTCCTGTTCTAAACAAAGCCCACACTCTATGTGGACCTCCCAAGCTTAAAACCATTGTTGACTTGAACACCAGTATCACAGGCATTTAAAAAACCTAATAAACCATCTGTCCATCCACTTTTACACAAATTGAGAAACAGAAAACTGAATGCAGAAAGCTGAAAATGAGAATTCCAAACTGCAAATGAATCTTGTAAATCCTATTTCACAAAATAAAATATTGAGGGAAAAAAAAAACAAAGCCTAGGGGCTACCAGTTCATCAATCTGAAAGATGAGTCCTCTAATTTTATAAATGAGTCATCTAGTCCTTAAGATCAGCTGGAGTCTAATATTTTTCATTTATCTGATTTAGAGCTGAAGTCCGGAGAAGGTAAGTTGCCTAACCAATACACCCAGCTTGATTGGAACAAAGTCAGGATTCCTAGGACCTGTCTCTCACACTGGCCATCATAGGATTTAGAATTGCAACTCCAAAGCTGTTCAACGTCAGAATTCTTTGACACCTCAGCTCTGCCTCAATATACATGATCTGTGAATTTGAGCTTAGCTATTGATGTCAGAAGTCATTTGACCCCAATATGTTCAAGGATTTCTCTTGTGTAACCTGCATCTCTCAGTCGGGAATCATCTGCATGATCTCAGTCACTTCTGGCCCTGGCTCTGGAACTCTGATCCAACCAAACACATTCATCCTCAGAGGTGCCAAAGGCTGTGCCTGCTTAAAAGAGTTATGAAATCTCTATTGTCAAGAAAATTACATTATTGGTGAGGTAAAATATGAGGCATGAAATGATAATTCAACACTAATAATCAAGTTCTCAACAGTAATTTCCAAATGTTAAGTGGGAAAATGGTGCACATAAATTAAGAAAAGACTTCTTAAAGGCCACAACAACAAAAAGGAGATACATCATTTACAGCACTGGGTGTAGGAAAGAAGTAAAGCAAAATGCTTGGACAAAAGCTCTAGGAAGAAAACAGACCTGCCAAGAATAAGGGAAAGTTAGATCAGGGAAGTAAAACAGGAAATCTGAGAAACAAGAACAAGCTAGGTCCCAATGCAGGATAGACCCATTGGTAGAGGACCTAGATTTCAACCTGAGACAGTTGAGTAGGAAATCATTGAAGATGGACTGACTGGACAGAGGAGAAAGGAAGGTGGAAAAAGAGGTGACAAAAATCAGAAGGCCATAGCTTTGTTAGGTATATTGGACACCAATGTGACTTAGAAAGTCTTGGTTTTAATGAGTGTATATAGGAAACAATGAAAAGCGAGAAGTAGTCCAAAGTGATTTTATAATTGAGGCTAGAGTCAGTTAGTGCCACATTTGCCCCAGGTCCTTAATGCTCACAGGAGCAGCCTGCAAACTGCTGGATAAGGAAGCAAGATATATTGCCAAGGGAGAGCCACCACATCATATTCTCATTCCACAAAACTGTAGTTTGATACTCAAATAGAATTAGACGATAAAGAGCCCTTAACCCAGGCCCCAACCATGGACCCTAGTCTGATATTTTTATGCTCAATTTATTTTTATTTCTATTTAAGCCATATTGATATAAATGTTCTTTATGGTTATATGTCATATGTGACAGTATGGAATAAATAAATAAGTGGTTATTAAATATACAAAAAATGTTACTAGACGAGAAGAATATAGAAATGCCTCTACCTTTCAGTAGTTTATAATCTACTTGGAGAAAAAGAGGTCAATACCCCTAATGTGTGATATAATCCATGGACATGGAGAGCAACATTGTACACAGCAAAATGAAGTAATATATAAATGGTTAGGGATATAGATAAATAGCCTGGAAATGATATGGTCATTAGAGTCATCATTCAACAAATTTTAGTGAACTTTGCACAGTGTTTTAGATACTAAAGACAAAGCAATAAAACAAACAGTTCCTGTTCTCACGGAGACCCAAAGGAGTCATGTTTCATGTGTTGAAAACTATATGAAAAGCCAAGGACATCTAGAATGTAAGAAACTGGGGAAAGAGTGAAGGAACGAAGCAAGGGAGATAAGAAAGCCTTATGAATAGGCGGGATTTGAGGTCAAGTTAAAGTAAGGACATTGGGAGATTAGTCCCTCTGGCATTCTGAATTTGAAGGAGAGATGGGAACCTGGAGAAACAGATGCAAGCCTGCATGATAATACAGGCGGGAGATAAGTAGACAAGGTTGCTGGCAAGGTTAGCAAAGAAGACGGAAATGCCAAGACTAAACAGTGAGTAGGTGGTGTTAGTCTTAGCAAATCTATAGCATCACATGCAGCAGAAAGGTCGAAGAGATAAGCATTACGAAAAGGCCAATCTGGTTAGCAACAAAGATGTCATGTGTGACGTCAAAAGGAACTGTCTCTGAAGAGTCGGAAGTGAAATGGAGGCAATGAATGCTGACTGAAATAACTAGTACGACCCAAAATGTGCAAAACATGCATGTATTTTATTTACCTTTAAAGCTATTGTATTCATAGACACTATTAAATTTTTTGTTTCTGTTTTTTTTCGAGACAGGGTTTCTCTGTAGCTTTTGGAGCCTGTCCTGGAACTAGCTCTTGTAGACCAGGCTGGCCTCGAACTCACAGAGATCCATCTGCCCCTGCCTCCCGAGTGCTGGGATTAAAAGTGTACACTACCACCACCACCGCCCGGCCTGACACTATTAAATTTTTACATCCATATTAAGTTTTCCTTAATACGTTTTCCTTCCCGTGTCTAATTTTTATCTCCATGTTAAAGGAAAAATGAATATCTTCAAAATGTATCTAATTTACTTTTATGGACCAAAACTCAGCCACATAAATGACATCCAGAAAGTTCACTCTCCTCTTGCAATATGGCAATAACCTAACAGCTTCATCACCTGTTATGCCTCAGCCAGGCAGCCAGTAAGTATGATGGCCTTTGACACACACACTGCCACTGAACCCCAGGTTTTCACTAGGGGAAAAAGAGAAATCTCAAATCAGAGGTGAAGAGGTAGAAGGCAAGCCTTTCTACAAAGAAGAAACAAAGGCGTCCTGTGGAGTGTGCAGGAACTGCTACCATGACCTCGAGTGGTACTTTTGCCATCTGGAAGAAGACAGCTCAGTCGAACCAGATGCTCTTTTTGTTTATCACACTGCAAGACAATTAAGGAGTAGTTCCTCTTCCCTGGAAATAGATTAGAAAACCTGGCAGCCAAAGTAGAGGGCGAAACCTGAAGCCATCCATTTGAAGTGATGTAGCCTTGAGCTTCCAAGGATAAGCACACCAGACTTTGGCCAAATTTGTGTTCATACATGTACATGCATGCCTTCTCCTGATTGTATTATGTTGGTGAGTAGGGTGTGTTAATTTGTTAGGTGTTATTGAAAGATGGAATGCTATTATCACTCTATCTAAGTTGGAATATACTTCACGTGGGGGTCTGCTGGGAGCACCTAATCTCTTGTGGTGATTTGGAAAGCTGCATTAAATTCACTGAAGGAAAAATATGTGAAAATTATTCTAAAAATAACCATGAAATTTACTATGTTTAATTTGCTGGCCTAAAAGCTCTTCAAGTCAGTAGTGACCACAGATTCCTAGCATTAATGAGCAAGTACCATATTGCTGAAATTGACACCATATTTAGCCGTAGAAATCTTCTTGTTATTGGTGCTGAGAAAGGCCAAAAATACGGTAGCTTAAGAAGCATGAAATATATTCTTCGTTGATGAAATATCTTTAGTCGGGATTTAGCTGTTCCACACTGTGGTACACAGGAATGGGCTTATCACTGTTATTTTCTGGCCTAGAGTTAGAAGTATTTCATACTGTGATTCATGTACCTTTTACCAAGAATAAATGTCATGTTTTTCCTGAAAAAACAAAGAAGGCTTATATAGCCCCACCTCATGCCTAGCCTTTCGGGTAATTATCTGTTGCTCGGAATCAGTATTAGCCAACTAAGTTCATATGTGGGGGGGGAATGTTTGATCTGCAGTGGTGTGATTTGAAAGACTGTATACGTAGAAGGTATGGCTATGCACATACAGAGGACACATTGATCTAATTTGACTGCCAGTGATTTAATTAATGTTTCTCAAGCACTTTGAACATGAAAAGCACTATCTGAAAGCTGAGAGCTATTACTCATAATCATTTTTACTAGAATTAACGTACCAATGTGATACTCTTATGGTATCTTTAAGAGACAGGCTCTACTTTAATAAACTCTTTGGGCCATGTTTTAGGAAACTCTCATTAAAGCTTCAAGACTTTAGTCTCTGAGAGTCAAGCTTCAAGCTGGTTGGGTATCATCCATCAGTAGATTCTTAAGTGATTATGCTAAGTCAGCAACGGTGATAGCTTGGTGAAGTATACACAACTATTTATTCAGAGGATGCTAACAAGGGCAAGCTTAAAATGAGAACACACACCACAACCTGATTTTCAAGTTTGTGCGCTTGCATATAACCTAAAATTACCCATATTATCATCTAGGTTTTTCCCCCTTCTAACTTTTTTCTCTATGAGAAAACAACTACTGCTGAGCTTGATACCTTGGTAATAATCTAGAAAGAAGGAAAAAGTGGGGGCTTTCTTTTAAGGCTTTGGCAAGTAAACATGGCCTCTTCGGTTATTGCTTTTCCTTCAAGTCAAGTATAAGAACCACTGGCAAAAGACGAAGACATTTTGAGCTGAGAGAGAAATAATTTGGAAGATGAACTTTGTCTGACACATAAGCAGTTCTAGCAGTGTTCTATCCGTGCCTGCAAAGGAATGGCAGGTTATTTGTTCAACTTTCCAGTACCATGGGACAGAATGTACTTGCCTATAGATTAGAAAAAGAGACTAAAAAAAGATACAGACCTTTACCAAAATTAAGGATGTATAGAAACCCACTACTTTGTGAGATAATTTAAAATACAGAATTTAAACACAGGTGCCCCATCTGGGTACATAATGTGCTTCCCACAGAAGACATGAGTTAGTAAAAAAAAAAAAAAAAAAAAATCTCAGAGCTAGGCGATGAATAGATTACTGAGAGTTATTGTTCTGGGAGACACCAGAGGCCCCCAAACACTATCAGCTCTTGTTCTTGCTCTTGGTTACCCACCGCAACTAGTTGCTAAGACCCTATTGCTGAAGAAACAGCACATTTTGGTGACAGAGCATAGAGGAGTCAAGCTGCAAATGACTTGAACAGATCCTCTCTTCTGGCTGGCTTTCATGGTGCTAGAAGAGCCTTTGCAGGCTGCTAGAGGAGAAAGGTAACCCACCAGCTAACTGGTGACGAGGCTGGCCTCCAGCTCAGAGACATCCACTAGCAAATCCTTAGGAGGTGAGTATTGGGATTAAAGGGGTGTACTCCCATGCCTGGTGAAACACACCAATAAAAACAGTTTGCAGTACTGAAGTTTAAGCAGAAGGCAAAGTGATAATGGAACAAGCAATACACCCTTTATTAGGTACGAATAGATTTTTAAAATTGCATTATATATTGTATGCTAGAAAAATTGCTTTTCGATTGTATCTTTCAGTGTAGGATATAGTGTACATTCTACCACCCTACCTTCACCACTTAAAGAATTTGTGAGATTTTTCTGGGCATGGTGGAACATGCCTTTAATGACAGCATTTGAGAGGCAGAGACAGACAGATCTCTGAATTCGAAGCCAACCTGGTCTACCTACATACAGAGTTCCAGGACAGCTTGGGCTACACAGTGAGATTCTGTCTAGAAAACAAAAAGCGAAACAAAAACAAAAACGAAACAAAAAGAATTAGTGAACTTTAAAGTCTGCCCTACTAAAGTCAGGGGTCGTTTGTCTTTGCTGTGCCCGGATCTTTTTTATTCCACCATGAATCATTAACAATCTTCCATTTTCTCAGATGGCCACGGTCCCCAAATCACATGCCAGTCAGAAACAGTATGACAGCTGATTTGCTTTGGCTGCACTCCTTAGGTGCTTAGGTAAACCAACGGCTTCTATGGTATTCCCCACTTCTCTTCCTGCATAGCCGTGTGCAGGGCTAAAGGCAAGGGATTCCCCACAGTGTGTGTTTAAAGCTTAGCCCCCACATACCTGGGCCTACTACCTAGATGGGAAAGATGAATCACACAGCAGCTTTGGTGGAAGAAATGAGTGATGAGCAACAAAGGCTCACAGAGGCTGAACCCCTTGACAGAAGGGGTTCTCTGATGCATATTATTTGCTGATCTACCCTGAAGTGTTCTCTGGATAGCCAAAGGCCAGTTTTTCCTATTGAAGCAGTTTGAAAGTTACATATTGTACACAAGGCAAGGGCAGGGAAAATGTCCCTATCATGGGTTCCCAAGCACTGTAGACTCCTTTACCACCAACTATGCCTTTAATAACCAGTTTTGTAGCTGATTCCAATTTCTTTTGAAATAGGAGGAAATAAAACATGAGCTAGCTTTTCCAGTTTGCTTTTCTCATAAGTAGAGTAGTTAATAACATTTCTTATTTTAACCCATTACTTTTCCCTGAATTCACAGACTAAAAAGGAAACAAAATTGTGTAATGTTTTCTTTATCCTGTTCCTTTTTTTTTTTTTAAACAATCACTGAAAATAAAAATCCACAAATACTTCTGGGATTAAATGGAAGAGCCACATGAAAGGGACACATTGAAATACCTTTTTATTTATATTCAGTATAATTTGCTCCATTTTGAAGTTGGGGCCTGTTGCTTTGGTTCCTATAGAAAGAAGTTACAATGTAAGAAAACATTACAAAAGCAAAGCTGATCTTGATGCTATCAGTGTTGCCTCTGTTCTGTTAGCAGAATGTTCTGGAAAAGTTGATCTGTGTCACCTGTCATCAGAACTGTTCAAGATCCTATTGCTTTTGAAGTTAACTTCTTGAAACTAATTAGCAGCCTTACCCAACCAAGAGGCATTCCCTTCTGAATAGTTAGTACCTGCATTTGTCTCCGCATATTGAAATAGTAAGACCATGTCAAATAGTTTAGTCAAATGATGCCATAAGTAACATTATGTTATAAAGGGCATCGGTATAAACTCAAGTATTGGTATTCTTGGGCGGTGTCAGCCAGAACATTTTTGCCCAGACCGCCACTAGATGATTTTGTAATTAGAAGAATCACTCTAAAATGAAAGTCTGTGGTTGATGAGGCAGAACCAGCTATGCTTAAAGGGGAAATTCTTATTAGTCCAAAATATTGGAAGACAAACAAAATCAGTTTTTACAGGAAGATTAACCAAATTGTTTATTATCATAGCAAACACTAGCAAAATGGAAATCAAAAGTATGGACTATATCATAGACAATATTAGCCATACCCAAGCAAGAGACTAAAATATCAAAGTCTAATTCATGTACAATTGTTCACAGAAACATTCTTATAGTCTGGATAGTAACTCATTTTGTTTTTCAGGATTGGCTACTATTAGAAAGTAGAAAAAATAAAAATAAGATGGAATTTTACCAAGGTTACGTTGGTTTTAAAAATATTCTAATATCAAAGGTAAAAGGCAAAACTATTAATGACATGTAATCAAGTACTTTTACACGTTTAGGTTTGAATATTTGAAAAGAATGCCACTTTCCCAAGGGCACTTAGTAGGACATATTTGAGAACATATCATTTTATAATTTTTTTTTTTTTTTTTGGTTTTTCGAGACAGGGTTTCTCTGTAGCTTTGGAGCCTGTCCTGGAACTAGCTCTTGTAGACCAGGCTGGCCTCGAACTCACAGAGATCCGCCTGCCTCTACCTCCCGAGTGCTGGGATTAAAGGCGTGCGCCACCACCGCCCGGCAGAACATATCATTTTAGCAATTACAAAGATTAAGCACAAAAACCAAGCTACATAGGGGGCTGGAGAGATAACTAAGCAGTTAAGAACACTTACTGTTCATTTTCAGGACCTGGGTTCAGTTTCCAGCACCTGCATAGCATCCATATGTTCCATTTCCAGAGAATTCGATGCCTCCTCTTTTACCCTAAACAGAGATACATAAGAACAACATTTACTCAGTGGTGTGCACATGCAGGGATGTATACCAACAATAATTATAGGAAAAAAAGATCATGAACTTGAGAGCTGGAATATGTGAAGACTTAGAGGAGAGGAAAGAAAGAGGCCTGACAATGATGTACTCAAATATAAAATTCTCTAACTATGAAACACAAATTGTTAGTATTACTAAATCCCTTTCTAGCATGTCCTTGTTCCATGGTTCTGTAACAACCAATCTGTGAAGCTTTGCATGTGGTTCCATTCTGCTGCCTTTTTCTGAACTATGGAAAGATTTTTACAATTTGCTCTAATTTTCAACTCTCCATTTCCTTCTGGGATCCCACCTTTGTTCATTTATCAACTTTCTTTCTAGGTCATTATTTTGATAAATAATCTGAATTTCAAAACCTTAATCATTTCCCCTGTCCTTTCTGCCAGATAAACTAATTCACATACAAACACACACACACACTCACACACACACACACACACACACACACACACACACCATGCACACAGCACATCTTTTGTTTGTTTTTCCTTTTAGACAGGGTATCACCATGTGATTCATTCATGCTGGTTCAGAACTTGGGATCCTTCTGCCTCAGCCTCCTAAGTTCTCAGATCATAGGTGTTTTCCATCATGCGCAGCTTCATACAACATATTTCCATGCAAGTTTTGTCTAAGAAGACATCCAATGAACACTTGAATTTAATTCAGCTTTAAGAACTTTAGTCCCACGTGAGCTTGTCACGTAATAGAGGAAATCTGTGGTTGTTTGCATGAAAATGACCCCCATAGGCTTACAGGGAGTGGCACTATTAGGAGGTGTGGCCTTGTCGGAGTAGGTGTGGCCTTGTTGGAGGAAGTATGTCATTGTGAGAGGGCTTTGAGGTTTCAGATGCTCAAGCCAAACCCAATGGCACATTCTCTCTCCTGATTCCTGTAGATTGAGATGTAGAACTTTCAGCTTCTGCTCCAGCAGCTTCTTGTCTGCCTGTGTGCCGCCATGGTTCCTGCCTCGATGAACTGTAAACCAGCCCCAGTTAAACGTTTCCCTTTATAAGAGTTGCTGTGGTCATGGTGTCTCATGACAGCAACAAAACCCTAGTAAAGACAAGATCCAAAACTATTGGTTTAGACACAGAGAATATTTTTCCCCTTTGGGACACAATGTTATCACTGTTCAAGAGGAGAGAAAATAAGATTGTGTGTATAACATTTCTATTTCCAAATGAGCTCGTTTCTCCAATCTGATTAACTACTGAAAACCAGTTTCAAGTCATCCTGGCCATACTTCAGACCACATAGCAGGGTAGGTCATTCAAAGGGGCTTAGAGTGTTTTCTTAAAATGTTACTCTAAGGGCTGGGGAGATAGCTCAGTAGTTAAAAGCACTGGCTGTTCCTCTAGGGGAACAGGATTCAATTCCCAGCACCCACATGGCAGCTCAAAACTGTCTGAAACTCTAGTTTCAAGGGATCTGATACCTTCACATCAAAGCACATAAAATAAAGTTAAATAAAAATGTTTCTAATGTTTCTCTTTTCGCAATCACCACTTCCCAGGATAAAGGATCCTGATTACTCACCATTGTATGCTAGATAGAAAGGCTAGCATTCTGAGCAATTGGTGAAGGCACAGAAGGCGATTCAGATAGGAAAATGACTCTTCTAGCCGCTCCCAAGGACTGAGGCCTGACTGGTTTTCTGTCAGCTTGGCACATTTGAGTTATCTGGGAAGAGGAACTTCAACTAAGTAAATGCTTTCACCCAACTGCCTGCAAGAAAATCTGTAGAGTATTTTCTTGATTAGTGATTGATATGGGAGGGTTCATACCAGAGACTGTGCCACCCATGGTCAGGTGATCCTGGACACCATAAGCAAGCAGGCTGAGAAGATCGGGGTGGGGGGGGTGGGGGGATAGAGGCAAACAAACTGGTAAGTAGCATTCTTTCACCGCCTCTGCTTAAGTTCTTGCCTTCAGGTTCCTGCCATAACTTCAATCCAGGATAGATTATAAATTATAAACTAAAATAAACCCTTTCTTCCCCATGTTTCTCTTGGTCATTGTATTTATCACAGCAGTAGAAAACAAACAAAAAGGACCAAGACACTTCCTGCTTGCCAATTCCTTTCCTTCTCTCTTCTTTACTGGTAAAAAAGAATAGCCGTCTTTTCTCATATTTCAAGTTAATTCAGTAGCAACAGCATAGTGAAATACATATGTGTATGTATGTATGTTACATGTATGTATGCAGGTAGGTATATGTGTATTGTTGTCTATTCTGGACTCCATGATTAAACACATTTTATGTGTTTAATATAACTTTTTTTTGAAAAGGTCAAAATGCCTGCACAAATGTCAAGTCAGCCAAAATCCCAGCATAAATGTGGTGGCTGCTCTCCAAGTCCCACCACTAACTGAGAAGTTATTGGCAGTTGATAGCTGCTGGGGAAGGGAGACTCATTCTTTTTTGAATGTGTGGATACTAGTAGGCTTCCAATTTCCCAGTAGATGGTCTGTATATATGAGCAGCACTGATTGGGCCTAGCAGGTTATAAAGGTGGGAAAGGGATAAGTCAAAAGAGGTAACAGGAAAGTCAGAGGAGAGAAAGGGGAGTAAATATGATCATGTTTATTGTGTTCATGTATGAAATTCTTAAGAATAAAGAAAAGTTATATGCAAATAATAAAAAGAAAAAGTTCAGAGTGACTAGGTTCTTGCCAAAGGAGGAGGAGAGACCTTAAGATGAGGTAGAAGCTCAGTATCCAAAGCCTCATGATGTGGGTTTTAGAGATTGCACTATATGTAATGAATTGTAATACAAATACACTTGGAAGAAACACAAAGCCCCTCCCTGGACCTTTGACACTTTGTGGTGTGCCCACCTCTTGATCAATGTTTCCATAAATATACACAAGCTCTACAGTAGGAAGAAATTTTATTAGTTACTCAGGAAATGGGAGCTAAGTAAGAGCCAGTTGCTAAAGCAGATGCCAAGGAAATTATAAATTAGGAACAATAGTCCTCCTTTTAAGTATCTCTGTCTCACCTTGTACCCACATAGAAGAACCTCTTCTTACTGCCCCTGCTGGAGTTCCCAGGCAGCCTACTAGAGACCTTAGTTCCATTTGCTCATTTATCAATAAACTCAACAAAATGGCCTGGATTTTGTACCATATTCTTCAGACCAAACACTAGTTTCATAAATGCAGCACCCACATCAAGTTCTCTGGTCTATCTTACTATCAGAGTAGGGACAAAGTCGTCTTAGGAGGCATGAAAATAGGATGACTTATACATAAACAGCGGCCTTTCATTTGCTTAGTTCTGTCTATCCCTTAAGTAGTCTCGAGGTGAAAACAAGATACAGCTAAGAAAACAAACATGAGCAGTAGTACAGAAAATTATATTCTATTTACAACAAAGCAACAAATATGGACGTCACCGGAAATGCTGTTCTCTGCTGTGCTTGGTCATGTTTTCCACTCTTCCTTTCGTTGGCAAGTAGGTTTCTTCTGAATGTGCTCTTGTTCTCTATTGATATGTTTTGGGTTATTTCAGCATTGGAGACAGGGTCTTCCTGGATGACCAGACTGATCCAGATTTCACAGTGCTCCTGTCTCCGCCTCCCAAGTGCTGGAATTCGTGCTTCTCCCAACACACCTGGCTCCACATTCTTATTAGTTGACCTCAATGAGTTATCATATCCAGGGTAATCTGCCGTTCATTTTTAGTAGGTGTTCATTACCAAACTTTTAGTTTAGGGTTTCATTATTTCTCTTCTCGAAAGTGACAATAATCTTCTAAATTGTTGATTTCTAATACTTGAACCATTTGCCTGTGACTTATCTTGAAAAATCATTCCTGCATGTATATTTATTCGCATCCTTTCTCTGGCTAAGCCATTTCAAAGCTATACAGTAAGTGTCTATGACCTAACCACCATCTTTATGTTCCCATCTTCAGGATGTATCTTTAGCTCGGCCGCCACAATTTCCCTAATGTGTGTCCCTCTTATGCAGTTCTGGACCCCTGGCCATGACCATAGCTCATGTTGTCTCTTTTTGCCTACCATGTGACCGTAACAGCAAATTTCTTTTCCACCACCATGAAAGCCATTTTCTCTGTCAAAGCTCCCATGAGCTTCAGCAGACTATGCACACAGTGTTCTCACAGCAACCAGTCAGTATCTCTCTCATAGGCATTCTTATATTGCCGCTTCTCTCTGCTGACACGCTTGTATTTATTATGAGAGTGGAAACGTCTCAGATTGTGTAGCAGCTTTGCTTTTGTGTTTCCAGTGAGTTCCACAGGACTTGGGGAGCTGCTAGTGTTGTTCTTGGAAAGAGGACAGTGAATGTGGAGAAGCTATTGGACCAATGCGAAAACAGCCTATTAAGTCTGAAAATATAAAAGCAGAGACCTAGTGTGGTCTTCTCTGCCTGCAAATCATACACATACGACTTAAATTGACTTAGGATACAGGAGGATTTATTGGAAAGACACTGGAAAGAATATCTCCGATAATTGGATAAAAGAATTCAGCAGAATAGTCAAAAAAAAAAAAAAAAAAGAAAAGTCTAGAAGTGGTTCAGCCTGCAGAGAACCTAAAAGCTGCAACTTCACTTGTTTGTGTTTCTACATCTCTTATGGTTATGTTCTTTGCCACTGTGGGCCTTTTCCAGTCCAGTGTTCCTTAGGACTGTCTGAACGTTAAAATAGTGACAATGGTGACACCTCGGTTCCCTCTCTGAATGAGGTAGTAGACTTTTGGGCTAGGGGAAGCACATTTTCCCAAAGATTCCCCAAGTTGCCTTCATGTGCAGCTAGGGAAACCATTACTGTCTCATGTAGTGTGGGACAGAGAAACCGCAGCTCTTACATTTTAGATTCTATTCTCGGGCTTCCCCTTCCTGGCAAAAACAGACTTGTCTGTTCTTACTCAAAAACATTCTTTGTGACTTAGTTTGGGTCCAGTGCCTGTCCCAGGATGCACAAATGATGACCAACTACGTAGGGGTCATAGTACATATGACAATCCATGCTGGCTGTTAGATAGGAAAGTGCATATTTAAAACAGTAATCATTCCAAAGACTGAACGTGATGTTTCTAGAAGGAGAGTGCTGAGCCTCCAAAGCAATATTTAACATGATAAAATTAGATTTATGATAAAATTGAGTTTATTAAGCCATAAACATTTGCTTCTTCCCAATGGTAAGGTCATTCGCTTATCACTTGTCCGGAAAACTCTTTCCAGCCTGTGGAGGCATTGAATATTGACTGCTCTAAATTTAGATACGAGTAACTATTTCACATAATTGAGGTAGTTAGCATTACCATGGCTTAATTCTACTTATTTCTTGTGCCTCTGTAAGCAATGTGAATGCTATCTTTTCTTTGTTTGCTTGCTTAATATTTGTTTTGTTTAGTCATCTTTATACACAGAAACAAAACACCTTAAGAGCAAGGTGTCAAGTCCCAGCCAACAATCAAAACAAAGATTGGAGAACGAGAATGAACTTTGAACCCTAGCATTTGGGCATCTTGGGAGTAATTGAATTTAATAGTAGAGAAAGGCATTTCCACTTTGTTCAGGCAGTAAAACAAAAGAATAAGGACAAGCTAGAAGGAAAGAATTTGCCAGCAGGCAGATCTATACTTGGGTAGAGAAGGTGCCACATTCCAGGACTGATATTAAAAAGAGGCCAGAGGTGTCTAGACACTCCTGTCTGCTCCTGAACACCTCCCTAGGGAGTGAGGAACAGAGAAATGCCTGAAAGAGATACAACAGGGTGTACTGTCCAGTCAGTCAACCGCTTCGAGATTTCCTTTTAGTTTTAAAAATTTAAACATACGTTCTATGGAAATCGTTTGTAATATTTGGCTCTAGGAAAAAAATAATTGGAGAACACTCTTTGCTTTCTCCATTTTCTTTCTTTTATAGTAGGTGACATACTACAGCTTTTACACCAATAAACTGTAAACACAAACCTTTTAAAAAGCAAAATACATTATAACGAGAATGGTAGTGTGCAAAAACGTTTACACAAATTAGAAGCTAAAAAATAATTATCTTTTTAAAACAAATGCATTGATTCTGTGCACATAGACGACCAGATCTCTAGGAGGACAGCCACAAGAACTGACTGACACTTGGTACATTTCGATTTTGGGGTGTCGGGTGTCGAGTTTGGGAGAGAAACCCAAGAGATAGGTGACAGAGACTTGAGAACTAGAAAGGCCTTAGAAGAGAAGGTTGTAGAGGTGGGAGGATTTTGGTTTGCATACTAAAGTCAGCTGTGTAGCCCGTGTTACATTTAAACAAGCTCCAAAAATAAAAAAAAAAAAAAAAAAAAAAAAAAAAAAAAAAAAAAAAAAAGCCACTTAGGTAGTTCACGCTATTAACAGAGAACACTGGATTTTGGTCCCTCGTGCAGAGTTCCCTGGGGATAAACAGATCTTTCTGAAGGGTTGACACATTAGAAATCCATTCCGACCTCCCTCCCTATGACTGTCTGCTGGACCCACGACCCAGGACACTGCTATTGTTGTGGTTGTTGTTATTTGTGCTGTAATGCAGAGATCTACCATGGGAATTTGAATTATACTGTGTGTTATAATGATTATAAAAAAGCATTCAGGTACAGGAGGCCTCTTGCTTCTTTTATAAAGGTTTAAGAAAATACGTAAACAAATGAATGAGCGGTTATTTTACCTGAGTCTCCAAGGCCCAATACTTCCTATGAATGCATACACAGGAGCAGCTTGGCTTCAGAGTAGTGACTCACAGCTGTGGGCAGAGCTTGGCCCTTGGAGTTCTTGCAACAGGGCTTTTGGGAAGAGTGAAAAAAGGAAAGGAAAGGTGGGGGCGCAGAGAGAAAGGGGTGGGGAGAGGACTTAAATTACAGTCACAGGTCTACAATTCTTTGGATCTGCTCAGTCAGCTAGCCTGAGGTGCTTCTTGCCCTCCTCCCCGAAGTGGAAATCACATTGCTGGAAGTTCCACATGTGAACAAGCAGATGATTTAGCAAACCCTCCCACAGACATCTGAAGACGCTTGTCTCCTTTGTGAGTAAGGTTTTCTTTCCAGCTATTCTCTTTTTTGTCAAAGGGCCAGTTCTGCTCCTAGTATTGTTCTGCTTTAGTTGTTGGGAGGGAAAGGAAAGGCAGGGGAAATACAGTCCTGCAGAGGAAGGAAGGGTCAGAGAGCAAAGAAGGCCTGGGGAAGTCAGCTTGGGGAAGGACTTGGAAAACAGTGAGGTGAGAGATAAGGCAAAGCTCTCAGGAGAAGGGAGTGGGGGCGATAAGGAGGTCAAGGGAGACACGTGAGCACGGAAACACAAGAATGAAAGGGTGCACTCTGGCCGGAATAAACAGGAGAAAGGAAAGTATTCCACTCTAGGCGTTATGCACTGTAAGCAAGTATATAAGAGTACACTGTGCCCTATGAATTTGTATATTAAAATAATTTTAAATCACATTCCCTGAGGGAAAAAAAGGTATTGCAAAATCTGCTTCCTCCAACTTGCTTATGAACAATCTTTATTGATTGCTCAATAGAGAAAAATCTCGAAAAAAAAAAACCCATACTTATTGGCTTCAATTTTCCTAGACCAAACCATTTTATTTGCCATTTAGTCTAAGTAGATAATTTAAAGACATATATTCCAATCATAACTACATCACAGTTTTATAATAATCATGAAAGAGATTTACATTGCTTTTACTAAATTACTGGGCCTGTATGAGGAACCAGATTCGGATTCCTCAAATTCGCATAAATTCAGGACGGGCAGGTGGCCCGCCTACAATTCTAACCTCAGGGATTTCCCAGAGCAAGAGGCTAGGAAGACTAGTCATATATGTGATCTCTGGGTTTGGTTGGTGACCCTGACTATTTGAACATGGTAAAAGAGCAGGCCTCCCACACACACCTGCGTGCGTGCGCGCGCACACACACACACACACACACGCACAATGGGGGCTAATTTTCCACCCATGAACATTAAAGAACAGTGCTAGAAGCTTGAGCCTTATGTTATCATCAGCATTGTCATCACCATCTTGGATGTCAATAACTGCTGTCATGAGGGTAAGGATGAAAACATCATTTTCTGGAACACTAAGAAAAGAAAGAGCTAGAGATCTGGATAAAGGAGAGAATGGTTCCTGGGAATAAGGGAAAGGTTTAATGTGTATCTTGCCAATACTGTGACTACCAAGGACACATTCATACTGCGTTCTTTGTGAGTGTAGCCAACTGGACTACAGCTCTTAGAGGAATGACATTACCCAGAGTAAAGTATGAATCTCACCTCTAGAACAGTGCCCAGTTAGCAAACCTGAAATGCAATACACTCATGGTGGGATTACCCACCTCCCCTTCTTGCCTCTGTCGGACAGTGTAGTCAAACTGCTTCTGCCAAACCAAGTTGCCTATGCTGAGGTCAAGGTTCACTGCAGGTCTCTACACTACCGTCAATAGAGAAGTATATTTAGCTTAGCATTAGTTCTCCAACCTAATTCAATCTAATTGCCACTCAACGAGTGCTTGTCGAGCACATCTTATGTCTCACTTAACAATACTCTAGGTCTTGAGGAATGCACACCAAATGTGAAGAAATAAGAAGCCTCAAATCTATCTGCTTTGAGAGACAAGGCATATTTACTCAAATGAAACTATCAGGAGATCGTTTGAAACACTATTGGACAGAAACAAATTGAGAGGAAAGGAAATGAAGATCATCTTGTTCAGTGATTTTCAAACTGCACTTCCTGGAGCCCTGGGGCTTTTGGTGATGCTTCTGGGTACCAGAAAGACGCTTATAGTCTGTGCCAGACACTGAAGAGGTAGCTGATGTTCGGAGGTTCACTCCAGCAATTTTTGTTAACACCAGAAAGTTACAAACAACGAAATGTCTTTCAACAAGAGTCTGCCCAAATAATTTATAGACCCTTCATACAATGAAATACTAAATAGCTGGCATTTAAACAAGAAATAAATCTTCTAGATTTACTAGATAAAGGTCTTCATGGCCGAAAAGTAAATGACAATGTAAATTGCCAAAAAATTAGAATCTCATTTCTGTTAGAAGAAAAAAAAGATGAGATGGCCACATGTATGTATTCATACACATATGTGCTGTGTGTATGTATACTAGTGTGTATACATGTATATGTGCTTTAAACTTACTTTTGGGAAAAATCACTATATTGAGAATTTTATCTTTGAATAGTAGGATTCAGAGTGGTATTTAGAGGAAATGGAAAATTATCCCAAACTCCTTATTTTACTGATTATACTGAGATTCACGAAGCCCTTAACTAACGTATGCCTAAGTATCTAGTGAGGATTAATGGAATAATCAAAATCCTACAGTCCAGCCCCAGTCTTTTGATCTCCTGTTTGTGTCTCTTCATGCTTCGAGAAAAGCTGACAGTGAACAGGAACCCTTTGGGGAAGCATTTGGTCTTAACTGTTTCCCACACCAGTTCTACTCCTGTTTTCTTGGCAGTAGATTATTTCTGTCTTACTATCCTGTACTCAGATGTCTCTTCTCCTTACCTAATATGTATACTCTAATCACCAAGAAGTAGTACTGGAAGAATCTATTACTTCTTTTACTAGGTAACATTTGGGGGACAGTGGTTCCCAAGTTTGTATAAAGGGTTTCTCCAATAGGAGACTTGACTTGTTACTGTCCCACGCCTATATGTTGAGATACCTATATATTTATAATTTTATGAATTTTGATATCCTTATCTTAGTCTCCCCATATGTTCTACCTTGAAAGTTCTGCGAGGGAAATGGTTATGTTTGTTTCACAACTGAGAAACTACCACACCGCTGTGTGGAACACTTGTGGGACAACCGACGATTTACTCTTTTTAGGGATAATTATAGTGATGAACCTGTTGTTCTGTCTCAAATAGAAGGTCGCTCTCACTGGTCTCCCACAATTAGGGCTGTGTTCAAACTTGCAGAGCATTCAGCCTGGCCAGCACATCCATAAACTCTAGTATGTGCCTGGAATGAGGACCAGAAGCAAAGGCATCTTCTCAGGCTTGGGAGCTGCCCTTTGGAAACGTAAAAGCCACAGTCCCAGTTTCCAACAAATAAATAAAAAAAATCTGGGCTGGCACACTCTCATTGTTTTGACCAAAACTTGAGCTCCTCGCTGCCTTGTGTGTGTTTGTTTCCTCTGGGAACCAAGCAGCTGTCCTGCAACTGAGCATGTATTATCTCACGACAGTGACTCAGAAAGCAGTGCAGATGTCATGGCTTACATGGTCCTTAAAAAATGCCTACCATGCAGGAAGTGAAATAAGGTTCTTGGACTCAGCAGAAATGGGGTGAGGATAAAGAGGCTGCTTTGAATTTGTGGGTTTTCCCAAGCTGCTTTGGAAATGTCTCATGCAAATCCAAACAGTATCTGGGTCACAGATAGCTTGCACCCAGCATTTCTGAACAGACTTTTAGCTCTCTAGAACGTGCAGAAGCAGTAGGTAGGCCTATATGGAAAAAGATAAAATGGCTTAACTTAGATAGTATGATAGCCTGCTGCCAGTGAGGATCTTTTCCTTTGCCCTAGCAGTATGCCTTTCTTGGAGTCATTTTTAAGGCCGAAAACTTTATTAAGATGAGCGATAATTAAAATCCAGCCATCTAGTGCTTCTACTAGCAAGAGCTTAAGTAGGTGTGGTGCACTGTTTCTGAATACATTGTGTGTGTGTGTGTGTGTGTGTGTGTGTATGTGTGTGTGTGGTCCAGCTTCTTAATGGAGAAACAGCTTGCTAGAACCATGAGTCATACCACTGTGTTTGACAAAACACTTAGTTTGTAACTTGTGTTACTTTAGAAGCCAGTAAGATGCCATTTGCAAACTTTCTCTTTAGTCTTAGTTACAATAAACCAAAAGTACCTAGAATACTATGGGACATCGACTGTCAGGAAATGTTGAGTGTATCATTTGGGGGGAAAGCAAACACATTTACAAGAAGGCTTCAACATGCAAATGGACAAGGACTTAAGAATATGCAAAGCAGAAGACACTTAGAAATGAGGAAGGATTTAAGAATAGAGAAATCAAGATGTAAAGCAATTTTTTTCATAGTCACATCAATCTCCTAACCTGCATTCTGCTATGATTATGGCGCCATCGGGCTTCTACCCTGATAGAGAAGTGTTGGGGGAAAATCCCAAAGATGACCACAACCTACAAATGCATGGCTTAGAGGGGAGTTTCCAAGGGTCTTGGCCTTTAGCCCGGGCCCAGGCCATTTACCTGAAGTGGCCCCACAGTTTATGCTTGGCTTGGTCTAGTATCAACAGGTTAAGCATAGAAAATAGGGGTTAGTACTAAGAATTCTCTGGAGGAAGAGAAGAGCCCAAAAGCTCGAAGTTTGAGTCCCTTTCAAGGATACTGACTAACTCACTGTTGAAGGTTATCTGTACTGACTTTGAAGTCTAAATGTTATGGTTTGCTTTGTCTAGGCTTCTCTGAAAACCACCACTAGTGTTGATGCTCATCGGCAGGCAGTTTGATCTAAGCAAGAGACACACAGAAAGTAACACGAAGGGCAGAAAAACCTTCCACACTGTGTGCAACGAGGCTTTGACACGGAATGATTTACTGAAATCTCCATTTCCATCATCACGCTCCATCCTAAGAGATAGCAAACTGTCTTTTTTGGCAACACAGAGCATTAGAAGGAGAGAGCTTGGATTCTTTGGGACTTGAGGGTAAAGACCACATGACCTCTGACCTTTGGCCAACTCTATTTCATGACTTCAAAATAAAAAGGGAGAACAGTACTTTTTCACTTACCATGAATTTAAATCACTTGGATCAGGGAGCCAAAGTATATCTTTTTCAGATGCAAGAATATGAAATATTGTTTTGAGTATTCTCAGTGTTTAGCAAACAGTATACATTTAATAAATATTTCCTTACTGAATAGACAAATGGCATTTGAAACTTAGTAAGTTTCAGTCTGGCTCAGTAAATTCAAATTTCCTCTGGCTCACATAGCAGTGAGGCTCAGAATTTATCTGTAACATTGAGACTCCTTCCTCCACACCAGGGCTTGAGTTTGGGCCAAGATGAGTAGGAGGCAGGAAGCATTTCCAAACTGTAGGAATTATTGTTTGCCTACTGGCAAAGATGACAATGGAGGAGACATCTATGGTAAAATAAATCATATCATGAAAATTCCTTCGTCTAAATGAAAAGCTTTTCTACCTATCAATCATCTATCTATCTATCTATCTAGCTATCTAGCTAGCTAGCTATCTTATCTATCTATCTATCTATCTTAGTTTTCCAAGAAAGGCTTTCTCTGTGTATAGCTCTGGCTGTACTGGAACTCACTTTGTAGACCAGGTTGTGTAAAAAATTTTTTTCTATTAAAATGTAGAGCCTATTTAGGATTTCCAATATAATCTTTTTTGAAAATGATTTTTCCCCTTTAGTCAAATTCCTTCCTACTGTTTTGGAGAATTTGTTTGAGATAAATATACCTCGAATACGTGTTCTGGATTAGACTCTCATCTGTCCCATTTTTCACACAGAAAAGTCTGTGAAATTGTTAAACTGAAGCTCACATATCAATCATTTCATATTCTAGAAATTTATAAATGATAATTAGGTGGTCATTTCTATACATAATGATCACTGCATCGATTATCTTCTACATAATGGATCTTATTTCTAAATGATACTGTTATTATGACTAAAATCACATTGTTGTTTTATTTTTTCAGGACCACTGAAATTCTGATCTTCAGACAGCATTTTCAGGGGCTGGAGAGATGGCTCAGCAGTTAAGAGTACTGACTGCTCTTATAGAGGATCCGGGCTCAATTCCCAGCACCCAAATAGAAACTCACACATACCTGTAACTCCAGTTCCAAGGGACCTTACCCAGACATACATGCAAAACACAAATGTACATAAAGCAAAAATAAATAAATAAAGCATTAAAATAAAAGATAACAATATGCATATATTCAATATGCATTATAATTACTTTGAATATCTGCTTGTAACTTTTGAAAGAATAAAAGTATAAATATAGCATACAGATGACATATGGGGAAATGAATGCACAAACCGAATTTCAGTTAAAGAAAATTTCTTTTCAAATAATCAGCACAGGAAATGACATTTTCCTGAAGTTACTCTTTCATTCTTGAAGACATAACATGAGTGAGCAATCTCAGGACTTGCTTTTCAGCAACTCAAAATGCCGTTGGAATATTCATAAATCTTCCTACGTGATGGAGATTTTGAGTTAATTGGCATTACAAATTCTTGGTGTGGTAATTCAGGGTTGGCATTGATGGGAATGACTTTTTCAAGAAAGACAAGCAAGGATCGTAAGAATGAATTGTATACCGAAAATATACACACTGTGCTGACTATGAAATCCTCAAGTCACTGAGTTCACAGAAAGTTTCTGAGTGAAGTTAAAAGGGGGTTGTGTGAGAGGATACAGGGGAGAAATGATAGTGCATAAAAGTATTAAACCTTCAACTCAGAAATCAAGAAGGCATAATTTTGAGCATGGTGCTGGTAAACACATATAATCTTCCCCGGGTGCTGCCTGAAATCTGTTTTGAATAGTATGAAGATATTGAGTGGTCTTTTAAATTAAATACCTTAAAAAAATATAAATAAAAAGATGTTGAGCATATAGTTCAAACCATAGTGACTGGCGGCTTTACTAAATGTATCAGTTAGATTTCTCATTGCTCTGACAAAATCAACTCAAAGAGAGAAGGGGTCGTTCTGACTAGTAGTTTGAGAGGAAAGTAAGGCTGGAACAGAAAGAACGTCAGGCACTTAGTCATACTGTATACACAGTGGGGGTGGGAAGGAAGAGAACGGGAAAGAGAGAGAGAGAGAAAGACGCTGAGCTAATGATCACCTCGTTTTCTCCTTTTTAATAATTTCAGGGGTCCAGTCCATGGCATGGTACTGCTGACATTCAAGCTGAGTCTTCCCTCCTTAGTCAAAGTTTTCAAGAAACATCCTCGTGGACATACCTAGAGGTATATTTTCATGATGGTTCCTAATCCAGTCAAGTGGACAAGACAGATTAACCGTCACAGGCATCCTTAGAGATCATCCTCTGTTCCAGACCGAGACGCCATACAAGTCTCTCTACTCTGTCACACTTTAACATCTGCACACTTGACATCCATTATCCATAGCAGACCACATTGACAAAAGATCCGTGGTGATATCTGAAATCTTAGCTTATATTGATGGGAATTCTACAATTAACCTAACAGCTCTGGTCAAATGGAATGACTACAAGCAGCTTAAGAGATGATGATCAAAGCCTCATGGACTTGGATTACATTGATTGGCCTGTGTTCCGTACTTGGAGAATGTAGAATCCTGCTTTTGCCACAAATTTACATTTATGGACGCTGAACTGTTGCCTTCTTTCCTTTACGGTGGCATCAATGAGACTTGGTGAACGAGATCTTTCTCAAGTAGTTTTATCTCAACGGCTATGGCAGTCTACATAGGCCAATTCAAAGTCAACCTGTTCCCTTTGGGCAAGGGTAATTGCCTAGCCTCTGCCAACCGCTTCCTGTAAGAGGCCAACTCTCGCCTCAGTATACTATGCCCCAGTGGTTTTGCCAACCCTGTTCAGCGGTTTCCTGCCTGCTGTAAGTGGTGCCCCACGGAAACACCCCTCACGCTGGATACCACGATGCTCTGGTCAGATGCCTGTTTTAGCGTGGCAGACCTATCCCCTTCTTTAGAGGATAAACTGATGAAGTTGACAGCTTTGTTCTTTCCTGACCTCTGACTTGTCCAAGGCTACAGTCTGTTCCAATGGGAAAGCCAAAATCAGAGCAGCCAAAAGGGAGGTACAAAAAAAAAAAAAAAAAAAAAAAAAAAAAAAAAAAAAAAAAAAAAAAACAAAACCACACCTAGGTGACATTTTGAACACTTCTCCCAACCAGCCCAGCTGCCCCAGTAAAATTGCATCCCAGCTTGTTCTCTTGTGTAATTGCCCTGTCCTGCCTGACTTTCGTGCAGGTCTTTCCCTCGAGAGCATTGCCCTGTGAACCTGTGAATGCTGCTCTCGCTCAGCCCTCGTGACTCTGGCTGGCTTCGACCACGGTTTCTTCTTCTTTCCTGCTACCACACTTCTCAGGTTCTGCTGCCAGAAATCTGAGTCTATTATCTTCGGTACCCTGGAAGAACACTATTGTAGGTTAATACAAAAATCCCACTGTGGTGCGACAGTTCACAAAACTTGGGTGTTCATAGATACTTTTGGATTAAAGCAGATTTGGTGACTCACCCATAAAGATTCCTTTGCAACCATAATGATGACACCCACCAGACTCTCTCGGTTCAGAGAACTATGATCTGTCCTTTCCATCCTCTTCTAAATATTTCCGAGGTGGAGTTCTTGTGCGGTTCAGAAAATAGCAGAGATTTCATGTTGTTCTCGTGGTTTTTTTCCCCTCTAGTTGTTTGCGTCCATAATGTTGTACATTGCACTGTGTGACCTACCCAGTTCAATACAGCTTTGGAAAAGTCTGATAAAAAAAAATCAGCATCGTTATTGTAGCAAAATCAAAACTCCCCCACTGGTCTGAATCTTATGACACACAATCAAACAGAAGCTAGAATGCACTTGTTTGTAGCTTCTTCTGAAATACTCAACTTTATTCGTAATTGCTGTGAGTGCCACCCTCCAGAGCACCATATACAGATGCTTTTAGGGGCTTCTTCATTTATTCTGCAGTGAATTTGTTTAAACTAAAACCAAGGTTTATAAAAACAAACACAAACAAAAAATGTGTTGGGGGAAAAATGCAAAGTCTCACTCATTCTAGGTAGGCAAGAGCCCTTATCCAAGGTAACATGCCCAGCCCTGAATCTGCATTTTAAATTGATCCTGTTGATTACCATGGGAAGACCTTTACAGAATGGTGCCTGAAGAAGCCTTTTCCATGGTTGTTCAGATGAGGTCTCAGCAGCCCACTAAGGCCTTCCCGGACCATTTACATTGCCAGTAGTGATGCATGCGCTACCCCAGGCCTTTTGTTTGATTTTTTTCTTACAACGTATCGCACAATACTGGAATTAGCATCTTGTGGAACTCCCCAAAACCACCTTTTCCTGGATCCCTCACCACATCAGTGAAATTAGAATCTGGGGCATCTGTCCCAACAGATAGACTTTCAGCGGCTTTTTGCACAGCTCCTGAAGCACACCGAGGATGAGAGACCCAAGCCAAGAAGTGGGGAAGTAGTAACTGGTGCTCTGGTCATTTGATGGCGCAGTGATGAGGCCTTTGTTCCCCCATTGTATCTATCCATATTTCTCACAGCAGTGTGGAGTTTCCTTGTTGCATTTCCTTCCTCTTATCTACCTATCTGTCTATCTATCTATCTATCTATCTATCTATCTATCTATCTATCTATTATTTCTTTTCATTTATGTTTTGGTGTTTTTAAGACAGAGTTTCTCTGTGTAGCCTGGCTGCCCAAGAGCTCACTCTGGCTGGCCTGGAACTCAAAGAGTTCTGCCTACCATTTTCCAAAGTGCTGGGATTAAGGGTGTGGGCTACCTTTGTTTTTGCTTTTTAAAAATTATTTTATGTGTATAAATGTTTTGGTTGCAGATATGTCTGTGCACCACGCACATGCCTGGTACCCGAGGAGACCGTGAACCTCCATGTGGGTGCTGGGAATTCAACCCAGGTCCTTGGTAACAACATGTAATCTTAACCACTGAGCCAACTCTCCAACTTGCTTCTTGTTCTTACCCACTTCAGCTCACCTGCCATTCATAAAGAACCTATCCCTATTAAGTTTCTGCCATCAGATTTCCTTCTTACCTGGGCATCAGGTAAGGCTTCTGGCTCACCCCTTTCATTAGCATTTGGGTAAGTCAGTGAGAGATTTCTGACTTGCCAGTGCCCTCCCTCCCTCCTTCCTCTCTCTCTCTCTCTCTCTCTCTCTCTCTCTCTCTCTCTCTCTCTCTCTCTCTCTCTCTCTCTCTCTCTCTCTCTCTCTCTCTCTCTCTCTCTCTGTATGTTATATGAGTGTGTCTATAAACTGTAGGTTGTAATCATATTCCCTCCTTGATCACTGTTCACATTATTTTTGGAGACAGGGTCCCTCATTGAACCTGCAGCTCATTGTCTTAGCTAGACTATCGGACCAGCTAACATCTGGGACCTTCCTGTCTTTGTTCCCCAGCACTGAGGTTAGAGGAATCTGCTGTCACACGTGGATCTTTATGTGGATGCTGAGGATCTCAGATTAGGCCCTCGTACTCCCACAGCTGCATTTTACCCACCGAGCCATCGCCATCTCCTAGGAAGTGGAAGGATTCTAAGGACACTAAAGGGCATTCTGAAGTGTTAGTCATTAGCTTCCTGTGCTATATTTACTTTGTTTTTGCTTTTTTTTTTTTTTGGTATAACTATACTTGTCAACATACTTTTTTTCTGCTTCTGAACCTAACATTCTCTAAAAGCTCTATTCTGTTTTGTTTTGTTTTGTTTTTTTTCTCCCACAGTGACACTGTTGGAAGAATAGTAAAGGTTCAAACGGGGAGCAGGTAAAAAGTGATGGGACTTTTTTTTTGCCATCACCTTGACTGGGCCTCATCCACCAAACCTGTCTTCCCTTATACGTTGTTCCTACTCATTTGGCTGCTTGGGGTTGTGTAATAAATACTTCTCCTCATACTGACCATCTCACCTTCTCATCTTCAGAGAAAGGCCAGTCTGCCTCCAGAATCTAGAAGAAAACGGAAGATAATTGCTATAAGCAAAAAGGTGAAATGGGTTTTCTAACAAGGCCCATCAAAAACTTCTGAAAAACTTAAATCTCCTCTGATTCCCCCTAAAAATTCCTGGCTGAAGTGTGTACCTCTGCCTCTTTAATGTAGAAGAACTCTTGATGCTTTGTTCTCTCAGATCATCCCTTGCCAGAGGATGCTTCTTCAACCCCCACACTCCCGGGGGGGGGGCAGTCTCTGCCCAGCTGCCCATTGAGATATTTCCCTCTGGGCACACTCTACTGAATACCATCTCTTCCCTTATATGCAATTAGCTGACTTGATGACTTTTCTGCAGAGTACGATATGACAGAAATCTGAAGGGCAAAATAATCTTTTCTCTGACTGCACCCCCACCACTCCTAATTCTCCATCTTAGGAGGAATGTGAATCTACAAGAAGGGAAGGACACGAGAGAGAGAGAGAGAGAGAGAGAGAGAGAGAGAGAGAGAGAGAGAGAGATAGAGGAGGTGAGAGGGAGTGAGGTGATTTCTGTAGTTTTCTTTCGTTTTAGGGTGAGCTGTAGATCTCGAGAGCGCTCCGCGCTTCCTCTCTGAGCTCTAGAGAGAGAATGGGTTCATATTTCAGCAATTCTTTAGGGACGTGGTGCAAACTTCCTTCCCCTAGCCTCCTTTTCTTTGACCATCGGACACATAGTAGGAGTTCCCTTCATGCTGGTTTCATTGACTGTCATTCTTCAAAAGAGACAAAATGAAGTCCTTTCAGATAACCAAAGATTGGTTTGATGTGAATTTTTGAGGTCTTCTGAATTCTTTAAAATCAATCAGTCTTCAAACATAATTACAGATAAGCATTGAAGATAAAAATTAGGAAGGTTGGGATTCTCTGCCTCTGTGCATTGCTTGTGCTACTACTGTTATTATCTGTTTATGACTTGCTTCTGCTGACACAAATCTAAAATACATCCAAGATCAAAACCAAGATGGGAAGAAAAAAGAGCATCATTTTTGTGGACATGTTAAGGACACGTGTGCTTCATCACTGAGTGTCTCACTTCATTTTAAAGCATTTGTGTTATATATGTATGTGGTGTGCTTGAGTCTATATGATGTACATATTTATTGCTCTGTATATGTGTGTGTGTGTGTAGGCTTGAGGTCAACATCAAGCATCTTTCCTTAATTGCTTTCTTCTCTTTCTTTTTGAGATAGGGTCACATATTGATCCAGGAACTCACAGATTTAACTAGACTGACTGATCAATGAATCTCAGGGATCTGTCTGTCTTTGCAGCAAGTGTGGCAACCCTCCGTTTTTATCGTGGGTTCCAGGGATCCAAACTAAGTTTCTCACACATGTATCACAGGTATTTTATTGACTGAGCCACCACTCAACCCTTACTTCATTCGTTTTTGCAGAAACCCTGTGAAAAAAGTGTTGTGGTTTTATTTCACAAACTAAGAAATTGGGGCTCAGAGAGCATAGTAAAAGGAACAGTGGGCTGCATTCCTGCCCGTTGCCTGGCTAGCTTACCCCCGAAATAACTGCACCAAATTGTATTCATTTAAACACTGTCTGGCCCATTATATCTAGCCTCTTCTTGGCTAACTCTCACATCTTGCTTTAACCCATATCTAGTAATCTGTGTATCACCACGGGGTTGTGGCCTACCGGGAAGATTCTAAACTATGTCCATCTCGGGCCGGAGCTTCATGGCGTCTGCATGGCTCTGCTTTCTTCCTCCCAGAATTCTGTTCTGTCTACTCCACCCACCTAAGGGCTGGCCTATCAAAAGGCCAAGGCAGTTTCTTTATTAACCAATGAATGTGACACATAGACAGATAACCTCCTACACCAAGAGAGTGGTAAAATAAATTGCTCAAAGTTGTGGGAACAAAAAAATAGAAGCAGGATTTACACTCAGGTCTGTAAAACTCCCAAATACAGACTTTCCTACTCCTGCCCCCCTAGCCTACCTTTGGTTTTTCGAGACAGGGTCTTAGTATGTAGCTCTAACTATCCTTACTATGTAGACCAGGCTGACCTTAAACTCACAGAGATCCAGCTGCCTCTGCCTCTAGTGCTGAAATTAAAGGTGTGTACCACCACTGCCCAGCCTTTTTCTTTTTTCTCTTCTCTTCTTCTCCTTCCTTTAAGATTTTATTTTATTTTCACCTCTGTGTGTGTGTCCGTGTGTGTCTGTGTGTGTGTAAATATGAACATGTGAGTGCGTTGAAGCCAATGGGACAGGAGTTGCAAGCATTGTAAACCACCTGATGTGGATGCTGGGAATGGGACTCAGGACCTTGGAAGGAACAGGAAGCTCTCTTTACCTGCTGAGTGATCACTCCACCTCAAGCATACGATCTTTACCTGGTAGAATGTGCTGCTTTTAGATGTTTCATGTTGTTGTATCTTGAAGAGTACTTTTGGACTTGATTTATCTGATTTGGAGCTGATGAAGAGTCAGTTTTGTCTAGCTAATCTTTGAACACCAAAGAATAAAGTATACCACATTTCGACATGGGAAAAGCCATTTGGAGTGCTGTATGGAGGATAGCCATTTTGAAGCACTCTACACACAGTAATTGCTGACCACAGTGAAGAATATCACACGGATTTCAGGAATCTTATTTATTACATTGTACCAAAGCCAAAAATATAGCACAGAATTGACTTTCCAACTCCTAACCTGAAAGGAGGCCAGGTAGAACAAACTATCTTTTCCTCATGGGCTTCAATCTAAGGCATCAGTCCCATTTGACCCTCTGTTCCAACTTTGGTAATAGACTGTGGGAGACTGTGAGTCAATCCCCCTTGCTTCTTATTTCACTCACTTTCTTGGTTTTTGTTTGTTTGTTTGTTTGTTTTATAGTGTTCCTTTTTTCTTTCTTTCTCTCTTTGTTCCACTTTTAGCTCAAGTTTCTGGGCATATAAAAATAAAATGTAAAATGTGATAGGCACATGATTTACAGAGGTAGATTCCAGTTTCCTTTTAAGGCCAAAACTATGGATATTGCTTTTGTTTTATTGTTTCTTATCTGTCTAACTGGGCTGTGAGTTTCCTTTTGGACAGGGTCCAGGTCTCATTTATCTTTGTAGCCTCTTTCCCTTCTCTCTATGATTCTTATCTAACGAAGAGATTGGGTGGTATGGCTGTAGACAATGATGCTTATCCTACTACTGTTGAGGGCCTTCAGTAGGGCCTCACTCACTTATTTAAGTCAGGGAGATGAAGGTATAGAATTCCTTTTTTGTCTCTTCTATACCCAAGAAAATAGCCTCAGTGGGTGCCTGCATTGTTTAGAACTTTTATTGCCATCTAAATGAGTATGAAATGTTTAGTTGGAAATTGGCAAAGGCCTTTGTGTCGTTCGGGGTACTTTGGCAACAAGTAACAGAATAAGAACCTAAAAGTGTCTTCGTAAGTCAAGTTGTAGGAGAAGATGAGGACCTTGGAAAGGTAGTATCAAAGTTGGTGTGGCACATAAGTGATGTCATTCAGGACACAGGCTCTTTGTATTCTTTGTTCTTTCTTCCTGTCTGTTTTATGGCTGCCAGATGGGTGCTTCATGTCCATATGTCTTGCCTTCCCAGAACTTATTTCAAAGGTAGAAACAAAAGAGGCTTGGAAGGATTTCTTTATACGCCTCCCCACCCCTTCTTTTACTAGTGAGGAAATGCCTTCCCCATGGCCTTCGGTGTATACTCCCTTTCTTCTTGCCCGCTCAGAAGTGCCCCATGCCCACCCCTCGACCACTGGCATTTTATGAAAAAGACTGCCATGCTCTGTGGCTGGCTTAGAGAAGTCATAGTAAAGGGTTCCTGCTTTTCTAAACCATCTCTGCCTGGTTCACTGCTGCTTCCTACGTGAGCACTGTCAGGATTCTGTAAGGATGAAGTGAGAAATAGCTGTCGGGGAGGAAATGGCCTCTTCTACCCTCCTAGGCGAAATCATTTGTCATAAATAGTATTTTTCAGAGATATGAACCAGTTAGTTTGAGAAGTACTTAGATCCCACATACCTCATGCCATCAACCTGGTTGTAAGTAGATTTAGAAGTTACAAATAGAGATAAGAATCAGTCAGGAAGAAAACTGCTTTATTTTGCACATAAATTAAAAGCTACCTCTAGACCCCAAGCTCTGTTGCTCTGATCATAAAACCCATGACCCTTTTTTTATGCTTTTGGGGCCCTCTTTTCAGTTTGGACTATTTTTACTCTTAAGGGAATCCTTAATAATTTCTATAGCCTGTCCGATCAGAGGAAAAACAAACAACAACAAACAAAACATGTTCCAGATGTCACAACCCGCTCAGGTGTAGAGGATTTTAAAGCTACATCAACAGTTTTTTTAATTATCATGGCAAAGCATTCGGTAGAGTTCTGTCCACTATGGCTATGGAGTGAGGTATCCTTTGCCAGAAAGAGTTAGTTGGACACGAATGTTTGACAGTACTCTTCTAAGTTTATTAATGAGAGGGACAAATCTTTATGGTCTCTCACATGCCTTCTAATATAAAGAAAAGCCTTAGGTGACAGTGGATACCACGGTATATTCTTGAACAAGCTTCCTGTCCAGAAAACCTATGCAACATCCATGTTCTGACTGAGAAAGGGTTAAGACCTATTGATTTTCACAAATTCATTTCTGTCCCCATGCTTTGCAAAAGGTCTCTTGGCATTTTGCAAGCGAAATATCATAGAGTTTAATACCTCTTTCTTGGAATGAGCCAACCTGGGAAGAAGTTATATCTTAAGCACCATCAGACAAATGGGCAATTGCTCCTGTGGGAATTGATTCTCCACATGGCAGCCCAGTTTCTACTGAAAATTCACCCTTTGCTCCATCCATGTGATTTAGATAGAATAGACCTTACTTCCAAAGTTAGGATGGGAACCAAGAGGAGTTAACATTCCTTGGTGAGTTGAGTTTTATTCTTATTTCTTTAAACTTAGATGGTGTAGGAGGTCCTTCTGTCTATGTGTTGCCTTTATTGGTTAATGAACAAAGAAACTGTTTTGAACCTATAATAGGGCAGAACTTAGGTAGGTGGAGAAAACTAAATGGCATGCTAGGAGAAAGGATGCAGAGTCATAGAGATGCCATGGAGCTGCCAGAGTCAGACATGGAGAAACTTTGCCAGTAAGCCATTGCCACATGGCAATATACAGATTAATGGAGATGGGTTCACTTAAGATGTAAGAGTTAGCCAAGAAAAAGTTAGAGCTAATGGGCCAAGCAGTAATTTAATTAATACAGTTTCTGTGTGATTATTTCAGATCTAAGCCAGCCGGGCGGCCTGGAACCAACAAGCCCTCTCCTACAAACACTTAGATTTCTGATAAGTTTAACCAAATGAAACCATAACAAAGCAATTTTATTTCGATGGCATTAAAACCATTCATTTGTTCAGTGAAAACAATTTTAAAATATTGATTCACTTTTCCTCAAAACATTGATTCTCTGACACTTGTAATAACACCATTTATCTTACCCAATTCTATGATAATACATAGTATTTACATATTCATCTGTAGAAGAATAAAAAAACTACTTTTTAAAAAGTAAGGTTTTTAATTTAAAAAAATTGTTTAAGCTGCTTATTTGATCGACTCCTATTGTGTCATGGATATAGGTTCTTGATCTGAGTCACTTTTTAAAATTGAGAGCACAACCTTAGGTGAGTGGCAGATATCACAACATCCCAGGATTACTAGTAGATTTCTCAGACAAAACCCAGTTTTCTCAAAAGTTTTGTCAACAGCGACCCTGCTTCATTCTAGGTGAAATTTTCAGATGCAAAGCAACTCTGGAAGTGTAGTTGATTCATACTGGGCCACATCAAAGAAATGGAAAAGAAAAGAGAAGATGAACAGGCCACTGGCAGAATTAGGAAGAGGACATGGTGCTTTGTCATGAGGGACCTTGTGAGAAGCATCAGGATATGGTTTCCTGGGTAATACCACTTCCACTGCTGTCCATTATCTGGACATCCTTAGAGTTCACACGCCGTGAGTCAGCAATCTCAATCGTTGCCAAAGCTACCAACTCTTGATGGGTCCCAGCTAGTAACTCCAAGAAGATTAAGCTAGAACAAACCAAGTTGCATAAAAGCCTCTGTTTTTGAAATTAAATATAGGCATTTTTAATGAGGTGAATTAAAATTTTAAAATTAACCCTTGATTTGGTGGGGTTTTTTTTTTCATTCTGTAGTCTCATAGATTATAATATTCAGCTCTGTGGGTTCATAATACTTAATAATTACCCAGTAGATAGTCTTTTAATCCAATCGGTTATTTTTTAAACCGCGGACGGCACAAATATCCATATACATGATGCCATTGGAATTGTTAGTGGGTTTATTTTTTTTCCCCTTTTCAGACAGTAGACCTGGGGGAGTGCGATTAAGAATGATGAAAAGCCCTGATCGCAAAGTTGGGATCAGGCTTTTAGAAGAATTCTTATCCTCCAAACTTCAAGAGAGGTGACCTGTTTATTGGAAATAGTTGTGCTAGAATTAGAAGCGGAAATAGGGGAATGATAATGAAACAGCTTAAGCAGGAAAGGGCGGTAACACACGTATCACTCCACACCACCACGCAAATCTGCTGCCAGTTTAGATACAGAGCTGTGGTTCCTTTGGTCAAGTGATTCTATTTTCTGTTAGAAAGGCTAAATTTGAAGCACCATTTTCAGGAAGAGAAGCTCAAACAAGAGCTTCGTTGAGATAAGTATATATCCTCGAAATTCTCTCATGCTGTTTGCAGTTAGGATGCGTCCTTATGAGCCATTCATTTCCACATGGCTTCTGGGAAATAAGACTCAGTCTCAGCTGTTCACTAGGGGTCCAGCTTACACATCTGGAAGCCGCTAGAAGGTGTTGTTTTAGATTAGAGGTCAAAGTTGAAAGTAGAAATAGTCTGTGAATCCGGTGCTTGTTTGTGGCTGTGGTTACATTCCAACCATGTTTACCTACATCACTTATAGTGTTTCCTTCTTAATTTCTATGGTAATCCACAAAATACATTGCAATTGAATACGAATTCTTAATAAGCAGTTTTGGGAGATAGCTTATTAATGCTAAGGAAAGAGGATACATTTGATATATCACAATGTGACCTCATATTCATGGTTTGGTTTAAATATAGACATCTGGAGGAGTTAATCACTAAAAGCTTAGAGGAAATCATGAGCTTCTGTCATCATGCCATATTCTGTCATGTTACTGTGACTTTTCTCTCCCTGCAACTTGACACACTTATCTTGATTCTTCTGCACCATGTTTGAATGGCCCCTCTATTCTTGAGGCTGCACTGTGATGTCTCCTAAGCAGAGGTCTCACAGAACAGCACAGAATTCTGTGTTCTCAGCTCCTTCTTAATAATTGGCTTTCATATGCACAATCCCACATTAGCCCTCCCCTCCATCAAGCTAAGCTGTTTAGCACTACAACTGGCGTTTACTAGCAAACAGGAAGTATTTGTTTACAGAAGGTCTTTGAAAAAGTTTGTCTGGAAATGTAGTCTGTCTCCTGAGAGTCACAGGTTTCAAGGCATGACACCATGTTGGAGAGATGGAAAGTAACTAAAAGACTGGTCTGAATTAACAGAGAAATATTTCATTTTAATTAGTAGCAAAGTGGTATCTAGTATTATCTATCTATCTATCTATCTATCTATCATCTATCTATCTATCATCTATCTATCTATCTATCATCTATCATCTATCTATCTATCATCTATCTATCTATCATCTATCTATCATCTATCTATCATCTATCTATCTATCTATCTATCATCTATCTATCTATCTATCTATCTATCTATCTATCTATCATCTATCTATCTATCTATCATCTATCTATCTATCTATCATCTATCTATCTATCATCTATCTATCTATCTATCTATCTATCTATCTATCTATTTATCATCTATCTATCTTCCTTCTAGCTACTTATCAATAACATCTGTTTGTTTTAATTTCTGTGTTTTTATTTCTTTGGGTTTTTTTTTTGTTTTGTTTTTTTAAGACAGGGTTTCTCTGTGTAGCCCTGGCTGTCCTGGAACTCACTCTGTAGATCAGGCTGGCCTCAAACTTAAAGATTTACCCATCTCTGTGTCCCAAGTTCTGGGATTAAAGGCATGCAAAATCACTGCACGGCACACATCTTTTAATTTTTATAATAGGGAATGGTCTTACAGGTTGCCCTCTACATATATTTTTCAAGTCAACTTTTGTGGGAATTCTTGCTTCCATAGACTACCACAGTGTTGGTTTCACAGAGACGAGGATTCCTAAAATTGAAAACAAAACAATAACAATAAAAAGAAGAAAAGGCATGACTGAATGATATGAATAAAAAAATTTGGGAAGCAAGAAGTATCAAACAGATTCATTAGAATTAAAATATTCATTAGAATTAAAAATAAAGGTGGGCCAGGGAGATTGCTCCACGGGCAGATGTACTTGCTTCTGTGCTACCAAGTCTGATGACCTAAATTGGATCCTCTGACCTGTGCTGGTTGGGTTTTGTCAACTTGTCACAAACTTAGACGTATTTAAGAAGAGGAAACCACTATGTAGAAAATGCTTCTATAAGATTGGGCTGTAGGCAAACCCGTGGGGTATTTTCTGCATTAATGATTGATGTGGAAGGGCCCAGCCCATTGTGGTTGGTATTACCCCTGGCCAGGGGGAGCTGTGTATAAGAAAGCAAGCTGAGCAAACCATAAAGAGCAAACCAATAAGCAATGCTCCTCCATGTCCTCTGCTTTAATGCATATCTCCAGGTTCCTGCCTTGAGTTCCTGCCTTTACTTCCCTCCGTGATGGACTGTTACCCATTCTTCTCCAAGTTACTTTCCCTCATGATGTTTTATTGCATCTATAGAACACCTAACTAAGTTAGAGTCATAGGGCGTTTATGCTATTTTGTTTGTATTCTGACAAATAAAGCTTGCCTGGATATCAAAGGCAGAGCTAGCCACTTGTTAACCATAGAATCCAGGCAGTGGTGGCACGTACCTTTAATCCCAGCACTTGGGGGGAAGCAGGAAGATCAAGAGTTCAAGGCCACCATGAGCTACTGGAGATTCAACCAGTCTAAAAGAGAAACAGAGCCATGTGGTCTGTGGTGGTGGCTCACACCTTTGATCCCCAAAGTTGGAATCTCACACCTTTAATCTCAGCACTAGGGAGGTGGGGACAGGATCACAAAGCCCATTCAGTCTGAGATTTTGTAGAGGTGAGCAGTAGCTGTGGCTGCTGCTCCGCTTCTCTGACCTTTAGCTTGCACCCTCAGTATCTGACTCTGAGGGGTTTTATTGATAAAACTAAATAGATTCACTCTTCAATAGGATTCATGGAAAGAACCAATTCCTTTTAACTCTTCTCTGATCTTCATATGGTACACACACACACACACACACACACACACACACACACATGCACACGCACACACACACACTCACACACACTATAATAACAAAACCAGTTAGCTAACAGAAATCTATAGTCACCCTAAAACCCTTTCCTGTTGTTGGCATCATCAGCTCCACCGTCAGCAGCTCGTCCCTTTGAAGTGCAAGAACGTCCCCATATGGACCAAACTGATGGAACAGGACAAATTGGCCCGTGATTTAAAAGTCTCTCCTTAAAATGGGCAAAAAAAAAAAGGTTAACTTGAAGATTGAAACAGCGAGATAAACTCCTGGCCAAGCTTATTCTTGAATTAATTCTTATCAACTTATCACTTATTTAGAGTTGGGGAAGTCCTGGCTATCTAGAACCCAGGCAGAACACTGGCCTTGTTATTAGGCAGACAATCACCAGGCATTTCTTTCTCTGAGCAATCCAAGGTTAAGGCTCACCAGGAAACAAAGGGTTCCTTTGAGGATGAATCTTGAGACTGTCCTGGACACCCCCAACACTCCCACCCCTGATGCCCCAAATTATATGCTGGAAAATGTCTAAGTACCAACATAAAAAGGACTTGTCAAAGGGGAAGTTCCCTTAAGCCCAAGAGCTCAGAAAGGACAGTTTAACTAAATGACCGTCGGTTAATTTGCTCCATTGTTGGACCCAAAGCACAGACCATGCACATGGTCGCGGATTCCTTTGGCTCTCACAGTCACCCTGTCATATAGTTTCGATATCGTTATTGTTTTAAACAAAAGTAAACTGGCATGTAGGGATTTAAGTTGGCCAAGTTCCCACAGCTAGAGAGGAACAAGGCTGAGACTCAAACCCGGACTTTTTCATGAGAAAGTCAAGGTTCTCGCCCCAGGATGTAGCGCTTCTTCTTATGGAAAGCAGAGAAAATGGTCTTTCCAGGATCTGCCAGGTCCCCATACACTCTTTGGGAGAGGGTCCAAGAACACTGTGCAAATGTAGACCTGAGTCCTCAGTTTAAAAGTTTGGGTTTTGCTGTAATTAGTTCAAGGAGCCCAAAAACAAAATCCTCAAAACCTCAAACTTTAGACAGCAGTTTTATAAAGAAATCAGAAAAGACGTCCAGGGAAAGCCTGCGGAGCTACAGACTCAGCCCCGTGCAATGGAAAGTTAAACTCTCAGTGTTGACCCTGAGTGAGAGCAAAGCTCCTATCAGCCAAGCCCAAGGCCTGTGTGATCTGTAGGCTTCATGCTCTGGGATAACATAGGCTGATAACATTTGCCAAGTCCTGTCATGAGAAAAAAGTCACAATTGTGCCTGTGGGTTACGAAATTCAGTTTACTTGTATGTCATCGTTTACCAAGGATTTCTGTTGGCAAAAGGGCTATTATGTCTATCTCTGACCTTCTACTTGCATTTCTGAGCTTCATTTAATTATTGCCCACCGCTTAAAGCAGGGTAGTATCTGCTGCTTCTTTAGTTCCATAAATATTCCATATACAAAGAAGATGGGGGTGTTGGTGGTAGACTATATGTTAGCACAGGCAAGGCCTTGTCTTGGGTTCAATGTTCAGCATCAGAACCAAAGGGGGAGAAAAAAGTATTTCAGAAGCAAACACAGCAGGTCTTCCCTGTACCTCCTTACCGAAAGTTCCGCAGCATCTGTGGAGGAGTTCTTATAAAAAGCCACCGGGGATGTTTGGAGGAAGTAGTTTCATTTCCTGGGAAGGGACAGCAGGGCAACATGCCCACGAGGTCTGGGGTATATGCATATGGCCTTCATTTTTATTTAAAAAAAAAAAAAAAAAAAACACCAATAGAAAGCTACCCTTTCTCAGGCCTCCCACTGTCCTTCCTAGCAGGATATATTAGTCATGTCAGACACAAATTTACCTCTGTCCTACACAAACCTCTCTCTTATCTTGTGATGGTTACTGTAAAGTTACTGACATCAGCAAAGCCTTGTCAGGAAACTGAGGTAATCGAAAACTCTCGAGCAGTTGGAGAACATGCATCCAGGATGATTTCAGGTTTTTCTTCCTCCTTTGGCCAGGTCCACACTTCTCCTCTGAGTCATGGCTGAAGTCACTTAAAGGCTGTGCTCCGAGCTCATGTTTGGAAAGGACTTATTTATTTGTTTCCTTTTAAGTTACTTCACTCAGGCTGTGGTGTTTGGCCTCACGACCTTTACAGTTTAATCAGGATATCAGCAGAGGGGATTGCAGCTGCTCTACATAGCTGGTGGCTCTGTGGGAAAAGAAGTTCTGCCACGTGGGTCAGACTGCCTGGGTAGCACCACTGTAAATGGCTTTCAAACATCTTCAGGGAGACTCCGCTATGAGTTTCTGGCTTGTTCTGGGACATTCCACACTTCTAAGTCACTCGCTTTCTATACTTTGGCCTATCTTGTCACCAAATCGTCCTACTTGGATTTAGGGGGACTAGCTGTCACTGACAGCATCTCTAGAAGATGCTCCTATTCTCCTGGTTCTTCCTGAGCTTCAGACTTCGGGCTGGCTCTGGAGGGAGCCTGTTCCCAGCCTGTTCCAGGATCACACTGTTCTTGTGAAGCCAGCTGCCCGGTCAGTGCACTGATTTAGCTGCTACAGGCTCTCCACGGAAGCCCAGAGGCAGGCCTTCCTAGAACCAGGCTCTTCAAGGAGGATGTTTCATGGTGACTCCTAAGCTGAAAGAAAAAAGAAAATAGAGGGAAGTGTGGACAGGCAGAGGCAGTTGAAAGGGTGGGTGGGGAAAGAAAAGGAAGGGGTGGGGCTGGGAAGCATCAGCTCATGAAAGCGTTGTCTATTTTGGTGCTTTAGGGAACCATGAAATGGCTTTAAGTAGGACTTTGGTGCAATCAAATCTGTACGAGTCAGTTCAGTGACTGCTTGCTCATTTACTTTTCATTCATATATTTTAAAAGATATACGAATTCGTACATTTAAAAAATTAGCTTGAGTGAGTGTGTCTATAGGTACCACTTTCAGGAGGAGCTGGTTCCTGCTTTCTACCCTGTGAAGGCAGGAGCTCTCTTGTTTTGCACCACCCACCGCCACCACTCCCGCCACTCACACATATATATACACTACTCGCTGAGTCCAGTTTGTGTTGGCCTATGGAGCCTGCCCTGGAGTGTGGTCAATACAATATAATACAATATACCAGGTATTACACCATTGAAGAAACCGACTTTCCTTCTTCACTAGCAATAGAAACCCCACCCAAGCTGAAGAGTAATGCCCTCTTGTTTTTTTTAATTGTCTAGATTCCACATATGAGAGAAGATGTGATATTCGCCCTTCTGGGTCTGGCTTATTTTACTTAACATGAGAATTGCCAGTCCTACACATTTTTTCTGCAAATGACATAATTTTATTCTTCTTTATGTCTAATAATACTCTGTGCGTGTGTGATTTTTTTTTATTATCTGTTTGATATGGTAACTATCACAGAAGTGGATACAGAATTTGTATTTTATTCTAAAGGAGTTTACAGGCTTTGGAGGGTTAGAAGGAAAAGATGGAAACAAAAACAAAAAGAACTGAAAATCAATTGTGGGCCAATGTAGAAATATGGACTGTTCACTGGGCGGAGATCTGGAAGTCAAGTTGAAGAGCAGGTGGAAGGATTGTATGAGCAAGGGGGGGGGGGTATCAAGATCTTGATGGGGAAACCCACAGAGACAGATGATGTGAGCTTGTGGGATCTCACCAACTCTGGACAGATAGCTAGGGAGCCTGCATGGGGCCCACATAGGCTCTCTTCGTTCTGGGTGACAATTGTGTAGGTTGGTCCTTTGTGGGGTCCTAGCAGTCGGACCAGGACCTGTTCCTGATGCATAAGCTGGCTCTTTGGAACCTATTCCCTATGGTGGGAGGCTTGTTCAGCCTTGATGCAAGAGGGAGGAGCTTGGTCCTGCTTTGTTGATTCCTGTGGGAGGCTTTACCCCATCTAAGTGGAGCCAGAGGAGGAGTGGATGGGAGGGGCATGGGGAAGGTGGCAGGAGGGAGTGGGAGGAGAGGAGGGAGGGGAAATTGTGGTTGGTATGTAAAATAAATAAAAAAAGAACTATGGAATGCTTTAGCAAGTGATAAACCACAGGTATAGGAAGGATGTGGTATTTACAGAGAGGGAAGGGTGGGGGCACAGCTCTCCCACTTCGGACATACGAAGCCTGAGCTGTTTTGAGATCCTTGGGTGGTGGTTCTCAGTGTTCCTTTGCACAGGAAGGCCTGTGCCTGAGCAGTCTCATTTGGTTGATACATTTTCGGCCTGTGGTGTACAAGCAGGATAAAGATGTAGATGTTGAAAGAATGACTGAAGCCCAGTGATGGGAATGAGGAGCGTAGAGATCCCCAGGGGGCTCTGGGAAATGCTACCATTTAAGGGTTGAGTGAAAAAGCAAATCTTGGTCAGTGTGTAGGAGGGAAACCAAGAAGAATGTGGTTAGAGATTTAAAAGAGCCCTTTTAAGGAGGAAGTCATCAAGGGGATTAAAAGCTGTCTGTTCTATGTGTAAAGATGGTCTATGATTTTCAGAACAAATTAAATACATTAGGTGGGACTGTTATTGCCAGAAACATGTAATACCGCGCTAATGGCATATAAAAAAATACCACAGCGTGTAGACCGAAAGCACATTAAACCTGGCTCTCAAGATGATATATTATCCTAGAGGAAGAAAATGTAAAGGGTGGCCTCTGCCTCTCTGTGAAGTGGACGTAGGGCTGAGTTTGTTTTTCTAGCCAAGAGATGACAAGTTCAGAGAGCCGAGCTCTCTCTTTCACACCTACACCTTTTGTAGGCTGTTCACGGGTGGGTTGGCAGGGGCCGGCTGGAGCAATGGGGCAGAACCTAGCTCAGGAACCCTCTGGGAACTCCTCACAGTACCTGGTCTCACTGGCTACGAGAAGAGTTGACTCACTCCCATCTTGCCTCGCCCACGGAACGCCCTGGAGTCTTCCCAAATCACGGTGACCTAAGCCGATTGCAGCAATTATTAGCCAATTTCACAGGAGACGTGGAGTTGGAGAAGGTTCAGTTCATACCAGAGTGATGAGTCTGAACAGAGATAGCTTCCTCATTTCTAAGACTGCACTCTAGCTGGGGAAGAATTAAAAGAAAAAAGGATTTGGATCCTGTACCACCACCACCACCAAACACACACACACACACACACACACAGAGAGAGAGAGAGAGAGAGAGAGAGAGAGAGAGAGAGAGAGAGAGAGAGAGAGAGAGAGAGAGAGAGAGAGAGAGAGAGAGTTTTTAAATCTTTAATTAAGATTAGAAAATGCTACTGTTTTTCTCTGACATTTGTACCTGAAGTGAGGCCTTGGTTCCCACACAGCACAGCTTCCTTTGTTTTCTGGTGCTCCCATTATCTGGCTCTGCCCTCTGACACGGTTTCCCAATGCATGTTTTCCTTTCTCGTTTCCCTCTTACACTGACACGAGCCGCAAACCTGTAACTAGAATGTCTGACTCACCCCGCGCTCCTCCTGCTAACAGACACCATGTGGGACAGGAGTCAGGAAAACTGCTCGTTACAGGAGAGCAGCCAGTAAGGCCTGCACTTCGGGGCCCTTTGCAGCAAGAACTTAATTATCCTAATTTTTAAAACCTACCTAATAGGGAAAAAGATATTTTGGGGAAAAAGTAGGCAGTTAGTGTTTATCCTTATGGCTGCACCTCGAAACGAGAAAGGACATACCTAGTGCTGTTTTCTATAAGGTCCAGTCCCCTGGAGAATGCTTAAGTTGTGTGCATTCCCTAGTGTGAATGCTCGGCCCTTATCATAACTTGTTTTAGGGGTGCAATAGATCTGGAGACCTCTAGTAACAAAGGACTATGAGCTAGTTTGTTGAACATGACCAGACACGATCTTTCGGAGTTCTGGAGGCTAAAAGCCCAAATTTTAGGTATCGATTCCTTCTGGAGACCTAAAGGAGAATGTGTTTGTTTCTGCCTCCCTGCTTCTGCAGACAGCTGGCAATCACAGGCATTCCTTGGTTTGTAGACACACCCCTATGGTTTCTGCCTCTGTCTTCTCAAGACTCTACTCGTGTGTGTCTGTCATACTGCATTAGTGTACAATAATCTCAGCTTAACTTGATTACATCTGCAAAGACCTTGTTTGCTACTAAGGCTGGAGTTACAGGTGTCAACAGTAAGTCCTTTAACAGAGATTCTGGGGGGAGACACAGCTCCAACCGGAGATTAGGATCAGGTGCTTTTTTTCTCTCCCCAATCTCTTCTCCCTCTTTGACTGGCTTTGACTGGCTTTCATTCACGAATGCTTCTGTCTACTATTCCTTCAGGCTTGTGAATCCCTCTTTCCTAGAGGCAGCATATACCTGTGCCCATCCTTTAGGGCAAGCTCTCAGCTACAGCAAAGATAAGTTAGTCAAAGAAAAAGCAACGAGGCAAATATCCCTCCCTGGTACATGCCTTTAAGCAAATACTAACACAATCCTGAAACGGGGCCTTATCCTAAATGCAGGGGTGAAACATTTGCAATGGGCAAGACTACCTTTTCGGTAGACATATTTTCCTTAGACACTCCAGCTGCGGGTATCTTCTCCCTCAGAGCCTTTCTGTTCCTCTCTTTAGGAAAAACAGACGACTCGATCTGTCTTTGCATTGGTACATTTATTGACCCTGGTTCTCAGTGTGCCAAGGGAGATCCGGTCTTCATAAGGAAGTCCATCTGACTGCAATGGTTTTGCTTCCGAAAATGTCAACCTGGAGTAAAAGCATGTGGACTCTAAGCCCATGTTAAGCTGTGGGTAATTGTCAAAGAATGAACATGGAGACAGAGGGCATTCGGTTGCTAGGAAAATAGAATAAAATAAACATCATCTCCCTGCCCAGTTGCTTATTTTTTCACTTTGGGGTGGGCTGCACTTGCCAATCTGTCCCTCCTGTCTCAGTGGTGGCAGGCTCACAGCCAGGCCTGTCTCTCAGGTGTGGGATGTCGTTCCCAGCTTCGCAAGGATTCGTTGTAGGGCTCTCCCTCCGTGCTTGTAAAGAGCAAAAGACAGAGATAATAGTTCACTGGCATCAATAACCTGCCTCCTCCCACCAGCAGATCGCGGGAATAATAGACTCCGTGATGCCCTCCTCCACTCCCTCCCTCGACTCTGCCGCTGTCAGAGTCTCTTCCCTTCCCCACAACTGGGAACTCGAGGGAGCAGATTGTTTTGGCTGGAATTAGTCGGGCGCAGATGGTACCACCTGCTGCATGTTCCTTACTTCTTATTGGCTTCTCTCTCGGCTCTGTGAGTTTTTGTGTTTTTTTAGAAGTTCAGAGGAAGGGGAAATGGCTGAGGCCCTTGCTCATGCCTGATTCTAGCCCAGTTGTTTTGAGCAGACTAACAACCATGGGGATCTGGCTGGAAAAACGCCGCCGACTGGGGAAGGGGTTTCCACCAGCGCCCCACGTGCCGTATCCCGTGCTTCCGTTTCCAAAATACAAACTTGCTTTTGGCCAAATGATTTCTGCTTTCCAGTCTGACAGATCTGCCTGTGATGAGGTACAAGGCAGGTGCGAATGTCTGAGAAATGAGGTTTTCCTGCACTCCAAAACACAAATTTCACATTCCTGTCCATTTGTTGGGAAGAAATAGTGGCGATCAGGCTGCAAAATTCATTACAGGCAATTCACCTGAGTCAATCATCCAGTCCCCCGGCTATGGAACTCAAGAGGTTAATAGTTTCCTCACCTACACAATTAAGACATTGGACAAGGGTACCTAAGAAGTTCATCAAAAGCCTTCCTCTTGCTTTATCTCTGCCCCTCTCCTGTACTCTCTAGGGGGACTTCATTTTTAGTACACAAAGCCAAATTCATTTGTGCCTCCTGTATTTTCCCTTGGAGTTCTATCTCCCTTCCTATATGACTCACTTCTTATCTTTCAGGCTCAACTCCCTAAGAGGCTTTTCCTGACACCCCAAATTCTGGCTGTGTTTACCTTACCCCACTATCTTCTTCCTAGTTCACTATTTCCTCGCTTGCTTTTACTTTTCAACTAAGCAGTCCTATCCGTCCGCTGGGAGTCTGTAGAACTCCCTGATAGAACGTACATCCTTGAAGGGGGTTAGTGTCTGTTTATTTACCACCTGATTCTAGAACATAAAGTGGTTGCTTGGCTCAGTGTTCAGTTCACTCAATTGCTTTTAAAAGCAATTAAAAGCAATAAGATTCTCTGTGTAAGGGTGAGAGACTCAATCTCCGATTCTGGTTTCCCTGCAGCTATAGGACCATCTGGGGGGTTATTTCCACTAAGCCTCAGCCTTGGAAGGTCTAAGGCTCGGGATGGCGAGTGTCCAGGATGTCTCCTACTTTACCCTTCCTTCGTGCATTTCCATCACTTCTGCTATTCCTGACTTGTTCATCTCCAAGCACTTTGGTTACTTAGAGTGTACCTGAAGCCCTGTTTTCTCCTCTGATCAGTGCATGAAGGGCTCAGAGCAGTCGCACCCATAGGGAGACTGGAGCTGCAGATTTGAAACGAACTATAGAAATGATCCCTGAAAGTATAGTCTTAGGAGCTGCAGATTTGTAAAGGGGCAAAAGAACTGCTGAAGGAGAGACTGGATGTCAAAAGCCTTAGAAAAAGGAAGTCAGCAAACTTATTGACTTTTGAAGAGCAGTTCTCAAAATGGATTTCTGGCTGTCAGTCAGAGGATTTCTGGTTGTCAGTCAGAGGAGACCCTAGGTGGTAAGAAGTGACTAGGCACAGATGCCGCAAGAGCTTAGAGTAACACAGGAATCCGACATAGATTGTTTTCATTCCACTCTTGCATGGAAAAGTTCTTATAGACCAGAACGAACTCCTCGCAGGAACTAACCCATGTCTTCTGCTGTTTCCCGAGCCATTTGAAAAGAGCGTTTTACTGTGGTGTTTTAGAGAATGTACGGAACATTGCTTCAGAGGACCAGGGTTTCGGCAGTCTGTGATTGGATACTTTCCAGATTATTATGGGGTGGAAACCAAACACTTGTGTGTTTTCAAGCACTTGCAGGCCTCAGTTTCTCCATCTATAACATGTGGGTGGTAGATTAATTTGCTTTTATTTTTCCAAGTGTTACAGACATAAAGTTTTTATTCATAGTAAACAAAATTTTTTATCAATTTTCATGTTGATGTAAAGTGTGCCTTAATTTACTTACTGCCATCAAGGCGTGTACAATATAAGCTGTAATCAATGAAAAGCCCTGAGAAAGGGTTTTGTACAAGTCACGAGTCTAATTTTAATTTTCAGAATTCAGGTTGTACACACAAAGCAGTTCTTGTGGCTAGACACTCTGCTTGCTGGAAAGTGATATTGACTATTCTATCAGCACTTATTTCAAAGTGGATAAAAGGTCCCTTTTCATGGAATTGTCTTTGCATTGTAAATGCACTTTCTGTTGAGGAAAGGACAGGTAAGCTCTTAGAAGTCAGGCTGATTTAGTAGGCATACTCATTTTAGGAATGTCTTTTTAAACAAATTGGGCGGGGTGCCTTGTAATTCTGTTTTTCCCTCTTGCTTAGCTACGTCTTTAACAAGAATTCTGTGCACTCATACTTTTTAAACATGTTAAGGAATGAGGTGGTAGACCTCCACAGAGTGTTTCAGACTGCAGGAAGTGGTTGAGGGTCACTCAGTAGTTGGTGTTCTCCCTTTGTGTTCACAAGGATCTTGGGCAGCCCTGTAGTCTGGGGAAATGTTTCTGTTGGAAGAGATATTGTTCAGAAGACTTGAGAGAGCCATGGTCTAGGTTGCTGTGGTCACTAAATGTCCTGCCTGACTTCCTCTGAGCTCAGTTTTTGGGTCTCATTATTAAATTTATGTTTTTTATTCATCTTTATTTTCAAGTAATTTAAAGGCTGTGTTTCTTTTTCGCTAAACAAAACCGGACAGGAGTGTGGTGTAATTATTTGCCCTATAATGAAACCATTTTAAGAAAGGATGAAAGTGATTCTTTATTGCTTAAGGAAAAGCCTAAATTGTAAGTCTTAGTTTTCTAAGTGATGGTGAAAAGTTGATTTAATATTTTTCTGTTTAATTGTTGGCATACTTTAGAAACTGCTTCAATAATTTTTATTAAGATCTCTTAAGAACTTTGTACTTTTCAACTATCAACATTTTAAATGTTTTCAATTTAGGTAAAATAAAAAATAGAAAGTTTCTCATAAGCCCTATTTATATTCCATCTCTTGAGGATTGTTTTCTTTAATATACAATCTATTCAAGTATATACACATAAGCTTAGCACAGCTACACACTCATGTACACACTCACACATACTCACACACGGGTTCATACTCACACATACACACACTCACACAGTCTCTCTCTCTCTTTCTCTCTCTCTCTCTCTCTCTCTCTCTCTCTCACACACACACACACACACACACTTCCTTTCGAGTGTTTTGAAGATGGCCAGATCACAAGGCAGCAATCTTTCCCTGAATGCTTCCTTATGCGAAGTTGATTCTTTCTGAGTTTTGTCCTTGCCAATTTTAAATTTCTTGCCAGAAAAGAAGTCTATTTTTAACATTTTGGGGTCTTATCCTTCCTTTCAAACCTAGCAGGCACATTCTGTAGAGTGAAAGAAAGCTGATGGGGTGCACTTACAAGTCAGGATCCTCAGGATTTGCAATTTCTGGGGAATCAAAGCTATGAATGAGGAAGGCCAATTAGAAATACTTAAAGGATCATTTGTCATCACTTTAATCTTCATGTATTTTTAAATCATCATTTTCTTTGACTAAAATTATTAGAATCTTTGTCATATTCTTCTCAGGGCCAAATGGAAATGATGATGTTCATTTTCCATGCTCTGTATTTTGGAGTATTTTAATATGTCACACTAGATTATGGGTGGTAGGTGGTGACTGTTTTAATAGAGGAATTTTAGCTTATGGCATATTCAGCATCACGTCGTCTCAATGTCATGTCTCTGATTAATGTTGCACTTCATATACAAATGAAGACTGAGGGATTTATACTGTTACTTAAGAGCATTTGTTTAATTCAGAGATTAATATGTCATCTTCAACCCTGAAACAGTGGCCCTCTGAAACTTTAACCCCCCAAAATTGGACACGGCCTACTAGCCCAAAAAGAACATGTCGCCAATTCTCTCCATGTTTATTTAAATATTTTGCTCTAAAGGAAGCAATCATTCCTTTATACTTCTTTAAATTTAGTATTGACATTTTTATTTTGGGAAAGGAGGTCTTTTTTTTTTTTTAACATGGATACAGGAAAAGAAAACTCTCCAATAAAAATATTGTCTAAAAAGTTTGTTTTGTTTGCATGATTTACTAAATATGTACAATTTCAGTTCACAGCGAAGGTAACAAAGATTTAAACAGCCAACATCACAAATGTCTCAAGTTCTAAAAAAAAAAGTTCACTGTGCACAGTTTGACAATTTAATTGAATAAAAACCAAAGCTAAGCCTTCAGTATGAATCTTTTTCATGATGGGCACGAGCCTTGTATTTTCTTCGTCTTGGTTTCACGATGCATATTCAGTGACTAAAAGCCCCTTCCCATTTTTAGTAATATTAGGTTATGTCGGTATACTGAAGAGAGGCATTAGCAGCCTCTTGGTTCACCAATACAGTCCGTGATGTGTTCACATATATAATGTAATATTTATTAATATATAAAATGATCACGAGTTATCTGTGACTTTTTAATGTTTTACGATGTAGGAATGTTT